>NC_056741.1:700691461-700783961 GCF_019279795.1 Protopterus annectens
AAACAACCCCAGGCTGACTGTGGTCTCTGTGTGCTCTTAAGGGAAATTGCACTTTACTGTGTGTGTACTATTCACCCTCCCAGTGTGTACATTCCTCACTGTTGCCAGTGGTGAGGATTGAGGCTCCTTGATTACTGGACCAGTGTGGGCATCACAAGTGCTATCAGAGTTTAGCTGAAATGCGATACTTAAAATATTTGGAAGCCCTATTAATTGGTAAAATCAACAAAATACACCTAAATGTACAGATCAGCTGTTGAATGTATTGCAGACATACATATTGGGGTCTATATCAGTTAGCTGAACTAACTAATCATCGAATACCCATTCGTCAACCTTTTTTTGTCGAAGCTACACTTCAGTGAAAGGACTTTTCAGTGAAACTTTTCCCAGGGATAACCAATTGTGGATCAACCTAGTGACATACAAAATCTTAAAATCTAAAACCTACCCAGGTGGGAGGGCTACACCTCCCACACACCCCAATGTGGGGAACTGTGCCCCCCACACCTCCCTAACTAAATATACTATCTCCGAGATTGCACTACATTCAGGTAAAGGGCAAATTTCAGATGGTGGCCTACCATTGGATATCCCTGGGAAATGTTTATCTGAAAAGTCCATTCGCTGAAGTATAACTTCGATGAAAAGGGGTTGACTAATAAGTATTCCATGAATAGGCAGTTCGACTAACTGAAGTAGACCTACATATTGGATTTATCTGGGTATTTTGCCTAAGTTTGATCATACACCAATTGCCTTTTAGAAACTTACAAAAATGTTGCATGAAAGTTTTTTCTTTTAAGACTCCTACCCATTTGTCTGCTTTCAGTCTCTGTTGTTATCCTGTCTCTTTGCAACATGCATTGCTACCCCCCTTATCGTAGGACTCATCCACAGACAACCATATGAACTCGTCTCGGTATTCATGGTCAGAGATGAAATTCTGGCATATATGACTTGAAAGATTAACTGTTAAGTAAAGAAATCAAGGAATTGATTTATTTCTAATCCCATATAAGGGAGCATGTACATATTCTGGCTTCACTTGGACTATGGGAATCAAAACATATTTTACTTATTCTGGGAGACCCCCTCTTACCAAGACTCCTAAAGTGGGTCCAAAACCTTCATTATTGTTTGTCATTGTTAGAACTATACAGCTGCAGTTTATTTACTTGTTAATGCTTATGAACCTATTATATTTTATGCTGTTCCTTCCATGGTTATGAAATCCAAAAGTATTTCTGGTGTTAATAAATTCTTTTGGGTGACTATCATAATTCATTATGGCTCATTGCTAATTTAACAAAATAGGAGTGATAGATCAGACATCTGAACAAAACAAGAAGTTCAAAAATCTTTTTCATTTTCCCCTCCTCCATACAGGGGGCCTCTGTCATGTATACCCTTGCTATTTGTGCAATCAACTCTGGTAGTGGTACTTCTAGGTTAGGTGAAACACCTTTTTGCAGCAACCCACTTGAAGATTTGTGGCATTCTTATAAAAGAGAGAACGTCAAGATTCAGAGAATGAGTTCTCAGATCAGAGGCTAATTGCCATGTAAAAAAAAATCCCTTTTGCTGTTACTGCCTGGAAAGAATGGAAGTGTTTTACTCTTTAGCTACAGATGAACCAAAACCAGAAACTTTTTGATGTCTGTATCCTTCTTACATGGACTAAGGACCAGGATATTGTCAATCACAGCACCATGTACCCAAATCCCTATCACTACCACCGTGGAAAACCCATAATTCTGTTGATGCATTATTAGGAAGGGAGGATGGTAGAATTAGAATTTAATTATGCATACCTCAAAATGTTAATCCAATAGCTGTATTACTTCTGAGTGCTTGTTTTCACAATTAGACCCAGCACTGCTGAGAGTGATATTTATCTTTCTTATTAGGAGTTGCCAGGACATAAATCTGTATCATTAGTACCAAACTTCCTGTTCTAAACACTGCTATTGCTGCACATACTTATGCTGCAGTTGTTAGGTTGGACATTTCATTAAGTGCCAAAATCATTATTACCATTTCTTCACATTTGCTTATTTTAAAGACCGACTTTAAGACTAGTGTGCATTTGTGTGAAATAAGCTGTAATAATTAAAGTCTGGTTAATATTTATGTGAAACAAAGTTAAAACTGTTCCAGATTTCAAAGGTTGTTTGCGACTTTGCCATATATATTTGGTCTGTGCCTTATAACTTTTTTCTAGCAAATCATTGAGGAATTCAGTCACTAAACAAAGGAGGCTGTCTGTGAATAAAAAAAAACTTACCTTCCTGTCAAGTGCTCAGTTTAAAGTCTAGATTTATAGGTCTTTGTGTGCATTTAAAAGATGTATTCTCTGGCTCCTGTTTATGTGAAACAAAGTTGAAACTTTCTGTAATTTTACATACTGTTCCTTACTTTGCCTAATATTTTTGTCTGTTTCTCAGAATTTTTTTGTCAAATCATGAAGGATTGTAGTCACTTAGTAATGACAGATATTTGAATTTTCAGGCTTCATATCCTTTAGAAAGCACATGTCAATGCAAAAATGTTATGCTAGCTACTTTCCGCATACATAAATCCAACATTTAAAATCTATCCTGGATTATTTGCCTTTGTCCCTCATTATTTATTTGCATTTTCCCTGTTTTTTATGCTAAGATACTGAGAGGTATTTTTTATCATAAGTCAGATAAGGTGTACATGACAAAGTGACTATAACTGTGAGTGGGGATAGGGGCTGTTTGTGGATGAAATTAACTTATCCTGTGTTTGTTTGCACAGTTAACCATCTGGTATCACAGAACGAGTGTGCATTTATGTGAAATATTTTGGAGTAATTGGGTTAGTGTGTATTTGAATGAAGCAAACTTAAAATTAATTATTGCATCCATAATCACGTATTCATTTATTTTTACCATAATCAGACATCTGAGGTGCACACAGTCGACAATGATGCTGTAATTGTTGGGTATAAGGGCTGTCTGTGGATGAAAATGTATGACCCTGGCTGTCATGAACAAGTTAAACAGTCATTAGAATTGTTTTGGAGGACTAGTGTGCATTTTTGATTGGAATGCTTTGCTTTAGATATTTTTTATCCCATCAGACAACTGAGGTGTACATATTCAAGTAGCTGTAGTTAGTACATATTTTCACAGATGAATTATAATGACATATTGAATGGTCTTAAGAAAGTGAATACAAAAGTACATGAGTATTCATACCAGGTCCACAAAATGAGTGCACATGGAGGAAGACATGCTTTTAAAACTGTCCAGGGCCCAAGAACACTTAATCCACCACTACAAAAAGAACATAATGCTACTCCATGCAGCAGAAATGCAAAAATGCAGGCATGCAGATTGTGCAATGTGACAGATGAATGCCATTGTACTTCTTACAGTGGCTTATGCTAACAGCAAGTCCAGGCTCCCCATTTTCAAGCAGAAGGGGTTCCTATACCTGTATTCATAGATTTACCTATGGGACTGATGTCCCACAGATATGAACAGGAATGTTTCATAAACGTACCTACATCCTTGCCCATGTCTGCAAAATGCTGCTGTTATGCCTTTAAATCCCCTTCCATCTGCAGAACATCTTGCAAGGTAATAATTGGTTTTGTAAATTCCATATCTCATTCATTGTCAAAGGTGCTGGACTGGGCATGCAAGACTAATCTATTAAGATTCCACCTGGGAAGGTCAGGTATTGCCTCCATCTGAGATCTTTAAGCTGCTGCCTAACTCCATGGCCTCCTTAAACACTGCTTGCCTGCTGTTATTGTTCAAAAACTTTAAGATAAAATCTGTGGGATTGTTAATGTTTCTGCCATTAATTCTGTGAGTTTGTTACATTATTATGGTACTGCCTGAAGCTATTAACTTTTTTTCAGCTCTTTACTTATTAAGGAGATAGGATTGACCTCCTGTAACTTTTCAGGTAACCCTGTCACTCTTAAGTTATTCTTCCTGGCCCTATTTCCACATTGTCCATTTTCTGTGACCACTGGGATTGCTTGCAGTGTATGGGAACATGCTGCTACAATTTTCCTCTGGTCTTCTACCTCCCAAATTTATCCTTGCAGCACCTCTTGTATCTCCTGCAGACTATGTTCATGCCAAATTAGAGGCAGTCTTGGTGTCATTTAAGTCCACAACTGCTGTTTGCATTAAGGAGGAAAGTGATTCCATTATGGCCTGTATCATTTTATGATCCTTGGCAATGTTATTCACCTCATCCACCATTGCTACCCTTCTGGCAGGATCATGCAGTGTGGACTTAAATCTAGACCCTTAAGAACTTTAACACTTAGTTTAATGCCAAATATGTAAGATTAAGCAGTTTCATTAAGTTTATATACCATCTATAGCTACTGAGAATTAAAAGAAATGCAATTTAATTGTTCAATGCCTAGAAAGGGATGTAAGTTATAACTAAGGAGCCATTCCCATTTGTATGCATGTGCACAGTCTCAATAAATGTTTTCTTGTTTTTTTATAGCTATGATTCCTACATATCTGTGTACCATGTTTGTGTTACACCAATGATCAGCTCTCAAACTGTTCAAATATCTGTCTGTCTTCTTCTTCAGTGGTCTTCCATATCTAGAATATTCAATAGAGTTCTTCACTCTGTACAACCAGTCGTCATTCTGGAACAATTCTTGCTATATTATGCATTTTCTTGGAACCAGATTAACAAGCCTATCTCTGCAACTCATGATTATCAGCTTTCAAAGTCTCTATTTTCCTTTAACAGTACTGAATAAAACATTTCTGATTACTCTTCTTCTTTGAGTTTCAGTATATTTGTCTTACATAAATGTTTGCACTTCCATTGTCTGCAGTTTTTCATAATGAATGCCTCAGAGTCTTGGTTCTTCTGTTTTGTAAACTACTTCATCTTCAGGCTGTATACATTTCTATGGATTTTTCATTCCTGCTCTGCAGTTTCTGTTATAGTAATACATCTACATAGCTAGTTGTCTAGCAGCTGGTGCAGAGGGCTAAGGTTGTGAACTGCACTTCATGTGGTACAGAGTTTAATTCATTCAGCCATCATCTGTCTACTGTGAGATCTTGAACAAGTCATTTAAATAAACATTGCTCCCAGGTTGCCCCTGAAAAAGTACTGTATGTCCAATGGGCCTACCTGGTTAACAAATATAAGTTATTATTATTATTATTATTATTATTATTATTATTATTATTATTATTATCTTTTCTGATTCATTTCCAGCATTTTCGTTCTTTGCATTGATTTTTAAGTGCCAGCAATATAGCTGACGTAGGCAATTTGCTTTTTAACTTTCTGCCCATTAACAATTGAGCTGATAATATATTGTGTCGCTGTAACTGTGTTTGCCTGCATTGCAAAATTGCAAGATAGCAGTCACCTTAGCTTTTGCTGCGACTCATTTTCCACTTGTCCATGTTCCTCACAACTGATTGGACTGGATGCTACATTTCACAACTCCCTCTTGTACAAATGTTCTAAACTTCTGAGTTTTACACTGCAGGTCATTACCAGATATGACAACATCAGGTATCCTGTTTTAAAAGTATAAAAATTAATACACAAAATCACCAAATTCAAAACAGATGGCAAGGGAGTCAATGAACTACTGTTAAGTATGTCCTCATGCAACCAGCTGACCATGATGGGCACACTTAGTTTGCATTTATGAGCCTAACATATTCAGAGGAGCTGATATCTTTCCAAGTCACCTAATCACATGGTCTAGCTGCAGGGATAAAAACAGATCACAACTATTCCTCTGATCTTGTCATGTCTCTGCCAGTGAATAAAAGAGAACCTGGGGGGGAGCACTGTTGGTGCCAAATAAAGATTTAAATTATCCAAAGTTATGACTGAGCCAGCCCTTCATGAGAAAAGTAGATTAATACGACACAAACATCAGCGATAATCCAAGCCTTGCTGTGGATGGATCTTACATTAATGTACAGCATTCTATGTGGGATAAGGGGAGCTCAGTGTCTACCATTGACGCTGTTCAAGAGGAACCTGGACAAGTGGATAGGGTACTGTAAATTCATACCAAGGATTGTATCCACAACCATCCTGGACATGGGCAGTCATTATTAAATACATTCCTGGTATTGACTATACCTATGATATTACATTGGAATGAAACAGCTAGGCTTGAAATGACCTCTGGGTTGATAGCCTAGTAACATCCTATGATCCTATGATCATCTGTCTAAATGGATCATTAGGGACTCAATGTACCTCTTGCAGTAGAGAATAACGTTCCATGACATGTGTGCCCCATACTGTTACCAAGAAACCATTAGCATGTCCCATTCCCCTTGAAAAGGAAAACCCACACAGAACTGCCTGCAGTGGGTCTCCTATATTGACAGAAATTACAAAGACAGAAATGTACTGTCTGGTAGTTTAGCACAAAAGATTAAGATTATGAGCTGCTAATAAACTTTATGCGGTGGTCCCGTTTAATCCCTACTTATCTACTGTATGACACTGACCAAGTCACTTAAACAGACAGTAGGTTTATCTGGTTAACAAATTAACAAAACATACCCTGGAGGAATGCAAACGAGAGATCCATATTATTACTGAGTTTGAATGTTGTGAGATTACATTCCATAGTCAGAAAAGAATAGGTATGACAGATACATAGATATGATAGATATAAAGTACTGTCTGACATAAACAGTAAAAGACAATGCAATAAAATCAAATGCAACAAAAAGGCAACGTATGTTTGGTAGAAACAAGTGTGCCAGAATACAGTTAGCATTATTTAAAACAGAATTATATAATGAGAAAAAGTGACAAAAAGTTCAAGATGAACACAAAATGACCACAAAGGCTTAGAAGACAGCCAAACGGGACATTTAGTAAAAAGAAAGTTCTACTTAACTTTGGGCTCTGGTATAAAAAAGGGTGCAAAGTGCAACATTTTTGAATGAATCTATTTATGTAGTTGTAAAGGGAAAGAGTCATTTACAATGATGCCTGCTTTAGAAATAATAAAAAGAATCATACACGCATTTCTAGAAAGCCTTAGTACAAAAGGTTGTATTTCTACTCATTCTAAACAGATTCACTAGCAATGTATTTGCCTATAACTTTAAGGTTGTAAAACATAGGGAAAGTGATTTTTAAAATAAGTTTCTGCAGTGACATTGAAAATATGAAATGTATCATTTCCCATTTTTAGACTTTGCTGACACATGACTGTCAGTCCTGTGGGTGCTGGAAAATCTGGCATCACTGAAATATTATATGCTAGATTACCACGTATTTTCTAACAAAACTGTATTTTGCATTCTCTAGTCAGTACTTCTCTGGTTCATAAATCAGTGCAAGTACTAACACAGATCCAGACCCTATCCTTGGATTATCACTGCTTTGCAGGGGAGATTTTTTTGGGTGGTGCATGAGTTGGAACAGGCTCCAGCACTAACAGTTGCTACAGTCCATCACATCTGGACTATTGATAGTTGTGTGTTTTATTATAGCACCATTACTGGCCACGACACTTTCATTTACACCTGCTATCATACTCTTTAAGGAAAATAAATATTCTTGTTATGTCTTCAGAAAAGAAGTGTATTTATGAGAAACCAGTTTGGTTCCCCTGAGAATGAAAAACAATCTCAGGATAATCTATCTGTAAAATTTTGACAATTCTGACATTTCCAGACAAAGTTCCCTCCCTATCCTTCATGCTGCCACATAGCTTTGTTAAAAAGCTACAACACCTGTACTCAGACACCTTTCTATATCTTTTACTTCTTATTTAATTAACTTTACAAAACTACTTGTCAAAATGGCCCACAATGCTTATGCCCTAAAGTTAAATAATTCATCAGTGCAACCCCCTAAGCACACAACCTGTGGTGAGAGACCTGGGTACTCAGACTGACAAAAATCTCACATTCGACCATCATGTGGCAGCAGTGGTCAAAAAAGCCTTTTACTTGGCTCATCTTATAAGGATTGCATCCAGAAAAAAGGAGGTTATTACCTCTCTGTATTCCTCTCTTATTAGACCTATAGTTGAGTATAATGCCCCATTTGGTATGTACCTCTCCAAACACCTGCACCAACTGAAAAGGCCACAGAAATACCTCACAAAGAGAATCCATGGCCTCCAACACATATCCTATGAGGACAGGCTTAAATCATTATCACTCTACTCAGTATCATACAGATTGCTCAGCAATTATCTGTGTCTCACCTACAAGGCAATATCGGACCTTGCCCTACTAGAGATGCTCCATATCAATAAGTCTAACTCCTCGTGCATTACTCGCTCGATAGGCCTACATCTAATATGCGACATCAACAAAACCTGCAGGAGAGACAGGTTTGTCTCCCAGAGGCTGCCCCGTCTCTGGAATAGACTTCCCATACATGTCAAACAGAGCACCTCACTGACCCTCTTCAAACGCAACCTTGATGAGTGGATGGGAAACCATAAATCTGTCCCTAGGGTTCCACCTTTGTCCCTCATTGACAGGGGTGACAGGTGCTGACTGAGGTTTCTTTTTTGGAGATAAACTTTTGGCTAGGCTTGTAAGGGTCCCAGGACCATTAGCCTAGTAACCTCCTATGAGCCTATAATCCTATGCATGAGGAGCAGTATGTCCTATAACTAAATGGGGCATCATGTGTTTTGCTTCTTTTTAACAAAAGCATTGTCCACTTACATAGTGCATCTTCCATGTTCCTATCAGTAAAATGTATATGTGTGTTGTACTTCTCTATGTAACTCCAGAAAAAAAAGAAGAAATTAATTTATATCCCTGCATTTCTAGCTAATAAACTTAAATACTACACCTTACTTCATACATTATTAAAATGTTTCCTTATTCTGGAAGGACAGCCCTCTGCCATGACTAGCACTAAAAGAGCATTCTCAAAAAAATATATCACTTATGTGGAATTCCTTACGAACAACTATCCAAAATCTTGTTTTTGCACTAGTATTGTGAGGATGCTACATGCCTGTTTAACATTTTGCCAAGGCTGATCTTAATTCCTTGTTCTTTTTCTCTTTGCATGAAATTCCCACCTGATTCCGTTAAACTGACAATTATAAAAAACAGTTGCTATGAAAATTATCAATATTTGCAAATTTGCAAGAACATTATGAAAATTAAGTGTGATTTATGTTACTGAATGTTACCATCTGACACCCAACATAAAATTAATAAAGTTGTCATTGACACTCGTAATTCAACTGTTACTATTTGACATATAATTTGTTCTTTGCAAATACCCACAAACTATAAACATTTATTTATTTTATTTTGAATTTGCTAACCAGGGTCGAGCACTGATCCCATTGGACCTATTTCAGTCTCAGCACTGGGTAAATACAGTTGCTACATGACTTTATATACAGAGAGAATGGCAAAATGCAACATATACATATATTTTACACAAAGCAAATAACATAGTTGGCTTAAGGGCAGAAAGGCAATCAATAAATGGCATCTACAGGGAGCCTGCAAAGCACAAAAGTGAAAATCACAGTTGGTGTGCTTAAAGAATCACAACTAAAAGCAGAGTCAGAGCAAGGTATATAGAGGGAAGAAGGCTATGAAGAGGTTGCATCTTCCTTGGGTCTTGAAATGCGCTTTTATTGCTGCTTGGAAAATGTGATAAGAGTTACGTGCTATAAGAAAAGAATAGAAAGACTCTCACAGTTTGGGACCAAGGGCTGAGAATGCATAGTCTGCTCAGTGAAGCCGAGTTGGGAGGAGGGGGTCGGAGGAATGATCAAGATTTCTAAAGCTGTATGTCGGTGCGTAGTCTGGAGGCTTGTAAAGTGAGGGCGTCATTCTTGATAAGTTTAAATAGTTGAGAGGCATGTAGAAAGTCCACACATTGTTTCAGAGGTAGCTAGTTCGCTTTTTTTGCAGTGGCGTTTATATCTTGGGGAGAAAGTAATGAATTTGCAAATGGTGTTTGAGATGGACTGAATGGTGGCTACATTCCTACACTTCTGTAGATATATCAAAAATAAGGTGCACAGCGATGACTTGCCGAACATCATCAGAACGTTGACACCTAAATGACCAACAGTATACCAGGTAACCTTATATCTGTACAAGTCTGAAAAATGTGTATGCTGAGCTGCAGCAGATATATATTTATTTGGATCTACCTGACATTGCTGACACTCCAGAATGCCAACAACCATATGGCCAACACCATATGATCGACATTCGGAATGCTGACAATGCGGAACCGGCATCTCACTATAGTGCGGAATGGAAAGATTTCCATTCCTGCACTGTAGTGCAATCTCGGAGTTGGTATATTAAAGTTACGGGGTGTTGGGGGGGGGGCAGAGCAGTTGAAAGGGAATGTTATGTTCCTTTTTCATGGTTTTCTTCTGATGTCAAGATTTTGGTTGTCAGTGATGTGGGGTCGGCCATGTGGTTGTCGATGTTGTGAGCTTTCGATCTTGTCAGGTAGATCCATTTATTTATATTCAAAATTAGCTGAGAATTAGTTTTTTATGTTGAAAACAATACCTCTTTAAAACGGTGTGTTTCTAACAATTCTGCTCTTTTGAATGCTGCTGTAGTACTTGTGGTCTGTGAGATATTGGCATTTCTTGCAGTCATGGTTTGGCAAAAAAATGTTATCAAAAAAATTTCAGAGCACAACGGGCATTCTCAAAGTGCTCAGGCATCATGGACTATATTCAGTCAGGTTTTTAGGGTTTAAAGAGTTAACATCTGGCTTGAACCAAACTGAATGGAGATCAAATACCAGCATCCCTTTACCTAAGACCTCTCCACAGATCCATCATATTTAAGACTCACATCTAACCTAAACCTTCTGGCCACAAAATTCTCAAATGAACTTGCTTACATCTATCTATCTATCTATCTATCTATCTATCTATCTATCTATCTATCTATCTGTTTATTCACATTTGATAACAGGGAAAGTTTGCTTGGAAACACCAAAGCAAATTCTCTCTCAGTTTAATTCTCGTTCAGTTTAATGAAGCGCTTTTCGTCTTGCACATGTGGCAAGACTTCATCAGAAACTGAAGAAACTTCAACACAAGCAATATATACACACCCATTTGTCACATGACACTTCTAATTAAAATCTTGTGCCTTAAAGGCACATCCACATTATTGCTACTTAAAACATTTTCTTAAAAACAAATATGACTGACAATATTTTTGAACATCTCAACCCTTCCCTTCCTTCAGAATTTTTACCTGTAATGGTGATAGAAATATATATACAAACATACATATACTAACAATACTATATCTCAAATTATTGTGTTGACTCTCAAAATATGGTATTACTTAGTTAACTAAGAAGTCAGAAACGTACATATCCGAGTCAAATGAAGTCAGATATCACAAGTAGGAACGCATTTTATAAAAATGCATACACACATTAACGTTTAAGATTTTTCAACTTCAGTATACTGTTTAAAGATATTGTCTCATTCAAACCCGGGTAAAACATTGCCCCAGTGCGTATTTGCCAACTTAACTCAAGTTGCTCAAGTAAAAGTGTAAGCGCCCCCCCCCCCCGACTATCATCAACAACTGAATCAATTGCTTTGAACAAAAATGAATGTTGTGGATAGGAAATAATGTGTCTAGCCAGTGCATTTTCTCTGTTAAGGGTCTTTATTTTATATAGATGTTCGTATACTCATTCTTTTAACCTTCTATCCATTTTACCTATGTAAAACGCTGCACAGCATTGACACTGAGCTACATAAACCACAAACTTGGACTGACAAGTGTACTTCAATTTGATTTTAAAACTAATATTTTTAACTTCAATGTCTTGTCCTGTACTCATGTATTTACAATAGTTACACATTTTGCATTTGTACATGCCACACTTCCACTGTGGGGTGGTTTTTTTATGTTGTAATAATTATTTTAAATTAGTCCCTCTCTTGTAAATAATCTGGGGTTTACTTTTGACCTTGTAAGAAAGGTGAGGATCTGTCCTAATTATTTCCCAATTTTTGTTCAAAATTGACATTATTTCCCTTGCATTACTACTATAGGGTGTTATTAAACTTAAATTCCATACTTCTTTTTGTTGTAATTCTCTGTCACTTATTATAACACTTTGTAAACCAATGGATAAAATGGGTTTATACAACCCCTGTTCTCTCTTGTATTTTACTTCTTCTAGTAGACACTCAAAAAAGTCTACTGGGTAACCTCTCCTAACAAACATTGACCTGAAATTATTACATTCATCCATGAAATCCTGGTCCAATGTGACCATACGGGCAGCTCTCACGAGATGGCCCTTGACCACTGATTTCTTTTGGTGCCATGGATGGCAACTGCTAAAATGTAATAAAGAGTTTGAATATGTGGCCTTTCTATAAATTTTCACTACATACGCATTCCTTTCCATATCTTTACTAAGATCCACATCCAAGTATGAAGTCCTGGTAATTTCAAATACATAAGTAAAGGAAAGGAAATCTGTAGTGTTAAGATGATCTACTAGTTTACTAGCTGCTTCCTTATTTCCTTCAAAAATGATAAAAATATCATTCAAGGACCGTGTGTAGAACTGGATGTACTGTTTTACTTCTTGTTTACCAAAGATAAATTCTTGTTCCCATGAGGCCATTACCAAACTGGCATAACTTGCCCCACAGTGTGACCCCATAGCTACACCGGTCTTTTGAACATATAACTTATCATTACATAAAATGAAATTATTATACAAGATTATGTCAAGCATTTCCTCTATTAAAGCCACCTCATCAGAGACTACTGCTTTAGCTCTCAGGTAACTACTGACTCGTTCAATGCCTTCCACATGGGGGATAGAAGAGTATAAATCTACCACATCCACTGTTAGGAAATTGAAGTCAGCATTGAATTCTAAATTCTTGATTTGTGACAAGAATGACCAAGAATCTTTACATATATATTTCTCTTGAGTTACATACTTCTTCAACATTTGCTCTATCCATTTTGCCCAAGGGTAAGTTATACTTGCCCTAGCATCCACCAGAGGTCGCATAGGTGGATTATTCACATTTTTATGTAACTTAGGGATACCAAACAAAATAGGTATCCTTTGGGAAGGCATAGATAAATATCTAAACAAGTCAGTAGTAATCCTGGTTTCTAACAACATTTCATATAAATGAGACTTTATTTTACTATATGCTTGATTTAATTCATTACGTGAAACCAACTTATATTTTCCAGTCAGCAGGCATGTGCATACCAGTACTGAACACTTGCAAGCAAGAGTGCCATTTTGTAGTCAGCAGCTGAGGTGTAAGCATGCATGTGTGTAGTAGTCAGTCAGTTAGTTCATTTAAGTTTAATGTTCTTGCTATCCATCCTGATGTGTTTGTATATAATAAAGTACTTAAACAAACACCCAAGCCTCATCATCTTATTCAGACATACAAGATGAGTGACAGGTAATAGTGATACTGTCCATGTCAAAGATTTCATAACTGGTATGTTTGGTTTATTATATTTATTTCATTTATTTATTTATTTGACATTTTTTAACCGGGTTGGTCTGGCTGTGCAGGTGCCCTTTTTCAGCAGAGATCCGAGGAGAAAATTTCCATTATAGTCTGATTAATCTGAAAAACTGCAGGGTCATGATTTCTTACGAGCTTATATAAGGTTAGCAATTGTTGACCAAATGGTTTTGTATTTTATTCTAATCTTTCTGTAAGTAGGTATAACGATTTTGCTTGGCCTTCAAGATGGCACTCTTAGATTTTGCAGGTGCCAGTATTGCTATCCATTGTGCATTGTTTGTCTAGCTGCCACTTTTTTCCATGCTTTATCCCTGTTGTGCATTAACTGTTTTATTTCTGGTGCTAGCTGTGATGTAGGTTTTGATTCAGACTCTTTTTCAGATTTGAAGGACTGAGGAGTCTAATAAAGTGAAAAGAAGCTTTTATTAATATGAATTATTGCTTCATCTAAAGACAGTGTCCTAAAGGTAGTATTTATCACCGTTCCCTTTTGCTATGTTTAAGAATAAACACAAAGGTTTCCTTGCTGAATCTGGTTTTGTTCCTATTTTATACTTGATATATTTATGAATGTTAGTATTTTATAATATGACATAGACTGAGTTATGATCATTAAGTGTGTATGTCATAATTCCAGCAGGAGTCATTGTATTGGAGTGCAGTGTTAATACACAGTCCAGAATGTTGCATTTTCCGGTAATTTTGTCTGACCTTGTGGTTGTTGACATAAGTTGCATTAATCTATACAGATTGATGATATGGAGAATGGACGTTTATGATTATTGTCCTAAGAGATGCATTTGTAGAAATTCAGGACAATATGCCTTTAGAGGGTGACTTGTTTGCAGTTGGAGGTATATACAGTGTTGTTATGCAGATTGATTTTTGTGTTGTAAACTATGTAGTGTTTCATTTTTCACTCTTGTGCTTATTCTTAAAAACTACAACTCATTCACTTCATTTGTTGTTGTTTCCTCTCTTTAACACATATTGCAAAAAAAAACACTCTTACCTTCCACTGGAAAGGTATTTAACCAGATATCAGGATAAAACGTTATAGCACAATTCATAGTTTAATTCAGCTCATACTACTTTTCAGGTTCTTCTATATGCAGACTGATGCTGAATTTTTTCCTTCAGAAATTAGACATATTTACAGGAATATTCAATATATCAATCATTGCATTCTTGTCCTTTTCTTTATGTACAACCACCTTGCTTCAGTAAAAGCATTGCACCGTCAGTAATATAAATCAGTTGCTCATTGTTTTATTATCTAATTGCCCACTTTCAGTTTTCTCCAGATCGTGTGTCATAAGCAGAGATCAACAAGAAATCTATTCATTCAGCTGTATAAGTTGAGCGAACTTCTACCTACATAAACACCATAATATCCTCATGAATTAATGTTAGAAATGACATTCCCATGTATTACCCAGTTCCATCATTCAAGTAACACATATTGTTCTCATTATTGCTTTAAACAAATGTAAAGTGAGTCTAGAACGATCTATATAGTTTTATGCTGTATAGCATTTACATGTATCACAGTGTCCTGCTGAATAAAGCTGTCAACTAGAAAACATATCAGATATAACCCTAAATATAAATATCAGTAAAATCTATCCGCTTGTAAGAAAAATGGGTCAGATTAAAAAAAATAAATAAATAGATGAATCCAGCTGTCAGTGCTCTGAGATCTGGTGCCCTGTTATAGATGTCCACCATACAGTATAAACACAAATCATCAATTTTAAACCCAGGTCTGACTTTTAGGTTTTATTCCTTGCAAAAGCTTTTCATGGTGCTTGCAGGCATATTGTTCTAAGAATTGCACTCCTGGCATGTGTGCTACATTCTGATCAGTAAAATCAGGACTAATCAAAATTCAAATCACACTTGGCAAAGCAATTCTGTAATCATTTACTTCTAAGGTACTTTGCAAAACAGAATTTGGATCTATCACATTATTTTTATAGCACTGTCCATGCAACCTCAATACAACAAAGTATTACAAATAAATAAATATCCTTGCTGAAACATCAAATGCAATTATTATTATACTGGGCAAAGAAAATCAGTCATACATTTTTGAGAGATTCTAATTGCTTTAAGAATACCAGCTAAGCAGATGTACCTTAACCGTAGGCTACACCTGTTTTTTTCAGTTACAGTTTTAATTAGACCATCACCCCTTGGAAGTAAAATACTGTTTTTTTCGGGGTTGGGGTTGGAAAATAGATGGGCATCAGAGATAATACCCTCTTGGAGGCCATACATTCTCCAACAGGGTATAAATAAATGAGGACAGCCTGGTTTCATGTCCATGGCTTCAAAGCAGCATGTTAAGCCATTGTGAAGGGCTGAGTAAGAAAGC
The DNA here is from genome assembly GCF_019279795.1 of Protopterus annectens. NCBI lineage: Eukaryota > Metazoa > Chordata > Ceratodontiformes > Protopteridae > Protopterus > Protopterus annectens. Next base: position 700,707,370 of record NC_056741.1, read on the forward strand.
AAAAATGAAATGCTAACCATCTTGTTTTCACTGACTAAACACATCAGTTTTAAAAATACCATAAAAATAAGTAAATAAAAAGAAAATTAGAGCAAATGATTCTGCTAACAGATGTAACTGCACTGCAATTACAAGAATTTGCCCGTTTTACCTTCTTTTCACTAACTTTGCTTAAAAGCCATGTTTAGTGAATGTGGGGAAATAAAAAAAGTAATGCAGTTTTGTGGGTAAAAGTGTGTGTGTTTGTGTGTGTGTGTGTGTGTGTGTGTGTGTGTGTGTGTGTGTGTGTGTGTGTGTGTGTGTGTGTGTGTGTGCACGCGTGCGTGTGTATGAGAGAGAGAAAGGAGAGAGAGAGAGTTGCACTATTTAGACAGACAGAGAATGTGGGTACATGCTTCTCAACTTCTTTGCTGAAGAATTCTGAACAATGTCAAAAATAATAATAATAATAGGCTAACATAGGCCCAAAATCAGACACAATTTTTAAATATTACTCTGATTCTGTTAAAAAAAAATGGAGCAAAAAATTTGTATCGACATGCTTTTTCTGAACAATAAGAAGTATGAAACTCTAATGGCTGGATTTATTGACTAACTGTAGTCCTCAGATGTTTTTTTAGGGACAAATAAAAATATGAGGCAAAATCAGAGGCATTTTACAAAATCAGGGACAGCTGTGAGGTATGTGAGGTGGGAAGAGGAAATGCATTGGTTTGGTCTTTATGTATTTTTCATTCATTTGATCACAATGAGACACGTAAAGTATAGACAGTCAAGAAGGTGGCTGCAATTCCTGAGCACATTTGTGCATATGTATGCTTGTTTGTGTGTATTAGGTGTGTGAGTCTGTTTCAGCCACTGCATGTGTGAGTGTGGGTGTGCATCGGAGTTTCTACATATGTTTGTGAGAGACTGCCTCTCTGCCAATACATCTGTTAGTGTGCCTGTGTGCGTGTGTGTAGATATTAAATACTTACATAATGTATATATGTATACTTTGGATGTAAAATACATCTTCCAACAACAATTACATATCCTGCAAGCAACTATTGAAACATTAGGCAGAAGAAATATTTACAGCAAAACATAAAATAACATGTATTTACTAATAATAAAATTAATACAAACCGATTTAACAGACAGCCTATTTTCTAAGCACAATGACATCCTCCAGTGTGGGTGTAATAAGGGATATAACAGGCCTTCCGAGGGTAGAGGTGCCATCTGTCTGTGGCATCAGGCCTTATAACATCCCTGAGCAGTCCTTTATTTTTCCAATAATGCCCACCCTTTAGTGCATTATTGTTTACTTGTAAAACATGCCTTAGGTTACAAAACTTATCCGATAAAGTGATAGGCACTCTTAATAGATAATGTCAGAGGTGTGTGGAAAAAGTGAAGTATAGAGGAAATAAGGTAGAGCATGGGGGGTAGGGAACATGAGAGAGGATGAGTGTAGTCAGGCCCAATGCAGTATGCAAAACACCAAAGAGTTTCTCAACAAAAAAACAGTGAATGCAGCAGGTTAGAACCCTCATTTGCTTAGTTTGGTGATTTAATAGTGGTCATAAACTTCAGAAATTAGGATATTTTTAGTGCTTGAATTACTGGAATGAGTTAGAATTGGGACTGACAGAAATAGCTTAAAAAGAGAAAGTTCAGCATTTTAATTTGATGGTGCTAATGATATCAAATACTGTTGACTTAATGTTTACAGTACAGGTTGAGGTCAATCTTTTAAGGTAGGGACTACTGTATGAAAACACTCTTTCCTGCAACCAGCACATGAAAAACTCTATATAGTCACAGGATATAAAGAAATAAACCAACACCTATTTAATTAGCATTGATTTCTACAGAGACCCAGCCAGCAAGGGAGTATAGACTTGATAATTCACAGAAAAGAAAAATGGAGGAATTTAGACGTGATCCTTTTCCACTGGTATGAAATTGATTTGTATTATGATTTTGTAAGTAAAATCATATGCCTGAATCAGTGTAGTGTGGGGGTTGAAATAGAAAGCATTTGTAACACACTACAGACCTGTGAACAATACACCCAGTGCAAAAATACAGATTAATAGATACATAAATGAAGATGGGTAATGTACAGATACTGGCAAACCCTCTTTAAGAATGATGAATTAGCACTGATGAAAGCATAACCGGCCTTAGGCATAGGCCAACTAGGTGGCTACCTAGAAATCTGGGTGGTGCAGGTAGACTAGGGTGCGGGCACAGGGTGGTGTTGAGGGGGGGTGCCGTGGAGATCTTTTGCCTAGGGCACAAGTTGACCAAAGGCCGGTCCTGGAGGAAGGCAGTTACTGTAATGGGGGAATGTCTATTTCTACTAAGATGCAGAAATCTTACAATTGAAATTGTTTGTACTTAATCTGTGTTATGGGGGATCAGTCTCATTCATCAGTAAATGGTGAATTTACAGTATATTTCTCAAATATCCCTGATTTTGACTCATTATGTTTGTCCTGTCCCTCACAAAATCTTTGATTTTCTCATAACTTACTGAGGATTTCGGTCAGTTAAAAATGACAGACATTAGAGTTTCATATTTCTTATTGTTCAGAAAATGCATGTTGATACAAAACTTGCTGTTTGTGTAATTAGAGCAACATCTAAACATTGTCTCTGATTTTGCACCTTTGTTTCCCCTTCCCATTATATTGGCTTTGTCCACAATTTGTAAGCAAAGGAGCTGGGCACTGTGGTTTACCGTTAGGTGTGAGTGCAGATGAAATGGTTGAATGTTTACACTCTCGGGCAGCAAAGTCACTGATATGTGGTTTGTTGAAATATTCTCCATAAAGTAGCTTCAATGACTTTGCTGTCAAACATTTGAGGTTCAACAAATTGTCCCTTATCATAGGAAATAAATCAAATGGAATTACTTTAGAATGCTAAAGAAACTTGAAAGTCTTGAACTAACTAAGCTGAAAAACAAGAGACAGCAGCAGTTCTCAGAAGGAAGGTCATGTTAAAAGAATTACAAGAATTTAAAGTATGTCATATAATGTGTGGTTACAAATTTAAACAACAGCAGTATAGGAACTCATGATTAGTCAATATTTCACATTCAAAAACATATAACATGGGAGTGACCCAAGAAGCTCACAAGTAGCTGAAAAAGTGGCACACTGAACATAGAACTGATCAAAAAATAGAAGACCATACAGCACAGGAAAGTCTGGCAAGGTTTAATAAAGAACTGTCAAAAGAAAGAAGAGTAAAGTGATATTTTGAAAACATAAAGTAATGTTTATAACATAAGAAAAGACAACCAGTAATAGTCTGACTAATGAATACATCAATGACTTCTGTGTACTTTAATGTAATCTCTGGATCCAGTGCTTTTCAATATTAAACCTTCACCATATATATTTTTTCACTATAATGGCTTTAAATGTTTGGTATGATTTAAATGACTAAACTTAACCTTCGTTAAACTTCAGGAAAAAGTAGCAGGTCCACAGGCCCAGGAAGCAAGTCATTCATCTGTGATACAAGCCGAGTATAGTAAGAAGCCTGGTCAGAGGGTAAGGAAATATAGGATGAACCAATCAGCCTGCCTGCATCCCCTTCCACATGTGTTTATGCATATAAACACACACACACACACACACACACACACACACACACACACACACACACACACACACACACATTAATATGCACTTGAAGACTACTGTCTCAAAGACAGTCACTCAGGAGTCTTGTAGTTTATATGGGATGCTGCTCACACTCAAAGCTGACCACATACACGTTCAGGCAAGTGCAGCAGCCATGCAGAGAGAGAATGTAACTGCCAGACCTCTCCCAAACACTATCTAAATTCGAGCAAGATACGTGCAGCAGCTGTGAAGAGGGTGTGGGAGGGGATGGAAGTGCAGGTTAGGGTTCCAGGCAGCCATCAGGAGGGGTATATAGATTTAGGGAGTGGAGAAGGCAGTTTTAGGGTTAGGAAGCAACAGGTGAGTTTAGCGTTAGAGTGCTGGTGGGGACTTTAGATTTAGAGAGTGGGACAGGTGTTTCAGGTTTAGGGAGTTGGAGGGGAGTTTAGGAACAGGAAGTGGGAAGAGAATTTTAGGTTTAGAGAGCAATTGCAGACTTTAGGGTTAGAGAGTAGAATGAGAGTCCTACAGTTAAGTTATGGACCAGGTGGGAGTTTTAGGGTCAGAGATAATGCTTTGGTAAGACTAGTTCAATAGGGTTCCTTAAGTAGGATTGAGCTAGTGGGAGTTAGGGCACTTGCTATTTAGAGCAAGAGGCAGCAAGCAAGTATGTCACACTGTCCTAGTTGCAAGCATTTGTAGCAGACCCTCTTAGGCTAATAGATGCATAATCCAAGAATAAATAAATAAGTGAGAAGTGGATAAAACTAAACACAGAAAGGCATTGGCATCTGAACCATCTTTTTAGCAAACAAAATGGTCAAAAATACCAACAGATGTTATATAAAAATGGAAGGAAATCAGGAAGAAATCTAACAAAATATTTCACAAAAATGGAATTATAAAGTCCTTTAGTTTACAGTTTTAGTGGGAGCTAGGACAAAATGATGGAAGGATTTAAGGAAGCACTGCACATCACTGATAAAGTCATAACAGAAACGAATGAGAAGTGGAAATGTACTAGACATCTAGCAGCACGTAGTTTCACTGAAACATATGAGAATAGCGGTTGCCTTGAGGCCAAAAACAAGAACATCTTTGAAAATGTGTAGTACAAGCTATCTTCTTGTGCTTGTATGAATGCAACATTTGTTCGCAGTTTGAACCAAAAAAAGAAAAAAATGTGCTTTTATTCCACCTTTTAAAGAGCAGGATGGCCTTTGTCTTGATTGGATGCAACATTTTAGTTATACCTCAAAATTAGTAAGTGTGCCACCTTCTTCTAAAACAGGAAAAATATCAGACTTATGTACTATGTGATATTTGCAGTAACTCAGTTTGCTTAGGTAGTACTGACCTATACTTAGGAGGGTAAGACTGTGAGTTGAAATCCTGCATGGCACTGTTGTACATAAAATAATGTAAACAGAATACAGTATTCCAAGTAGTAAAATTTGTGAAGATTCTGCTATGGCAAAGGTACAGTAACAGAAGTCTGCAAACACAGGCATGTTTATACCAAAATAGGGAATGTCAGAAAATATAACTCAGGCCTTTCATAAATGTTGAGTTCAAGTTGGGTTACTCTGGACTAGGCCATACTTGGTTTCATGCCAGAGTGACGCATACAGTTTTCCACTCTGCTTTCACATACTGTATCTGAAAAGTCTTGCTTTTATTAGTTGAAAATGTTTTCAAGAAAACAAAAATAGTGTAGCAGGGTGTGGTACAATGAATATGACCACCACATGTTTTCCACAAAAATGAACTAAATATATAGGTTTTGAGGGCGTACATGTTCTATATTCCAGTTTAGCAAGACCAGCAATGTACTTTGTTTCTGTGTTTGTATTAGGCATTTCCCGACTGATAAAAATGCATCACACTGTACTGAGGAATGCAGTTGGGTTACTGTAACCAACAGTGTTGTGCATGTTTTGAGGTATAGTACTAAGAACAGGTCATCTAACAAGTAAACATCAGAGGGTCATCTCCTATTAATACTGCTTCAACATACACAGTTGTTCATAGGTGTATACTAGGCTAACAACCACTAGAGTCCTTATAAGCCTAGCATTTGGTTCACTCTGCCCAGCTTTTGCCTGTTATAGCATATTTCTGCTAAGTAATATGTAGCTGACACGGCTGTTAGAAACAGTGGTAAGGTTTGGTTTGCTACAAGCTGAGACAAAATAATCCACACGCACTGAGCTCACTATATATTTTTTTTCATCTGAAAGTTGGCAGCCTTGATTTTTATTGCATCAGTCAGTGGAATGTGGTAGGGTAGGATTTCAAACTCAAATGAGATGTGGGAAACTCCACCTCTCCAGAGAAACAATTCATCAGATAATCAGAGCCAGAACAGATTTTCATACGATATTTGTACTTTTGCATAAGTGAGTGTTACTTCTGCATGTTCAGAGGGTTACTGTTTGTTGAACTGTCCATAAACCATTTTTGACATGTACTGCAAATGTACCTGAGCTTATTTATATCACATTGTCAAGGCTACAGGAAGGGCCTAGGCAGTCGAGCTGCCTGGAGTTTAGGTTATTGGCTTAGTTACACAAAGTTGCAAGGATTTAGCTAGAGGCTATATTAAATTAAAACAAAAAATTAATTCTTTTGGAGTGTAGCAAGATAACTGTAATATGTCACATGTATACTGGGTAATTCAGGCCAACCATATTAGATCTAGCAGGGATCTAGGCAAGCTGTACAGTAAAATTATTCTCTAGTGAAAAAACGAAAACAATAAGTGAGAAGGTCACTCAAAAAACAATCAGTAAAAACAAAATGAAAACTCCAGCTAAGGTAGAACTTCCACTGAGTGACCTCCCAAACCTCTTGTATCAAAGCCACATAGTATATATGCAAATGACCCTTATGACTATCAGGTGTTTCAGCTAATTGGCGATTCTGAATGCCCATGACTTGTTTCGTTGTTTTAATGGACAATTTCAGGCCAATAAAGCCAAACCCCACTAGCTGTGGATATGCATATTTCAGCCTTGTTATGACCTTGTCACAGATTCACAGAACTGTTTGGCTGCATAAATTACATTGGCCACATGTGTTAATGAACATGGGCAAATGCATATGTTCACCCATATTATTGGAGGTAAGTACCAGAGTCAGGTAGTGTTGGGGTATGCATGCATATGAGTATTTGTGTGGCTGCATGTGTGATTGCATATTTGGGGTGTCTGCTTGGGAGGTTGCAATAGGGAGGTTAGTAAGGGGGTAGGGTAACTTTGTGTGTGTGTGTGTGTGTGTGTGTGTGCGTGCGTGTGTGTGCGTGTGTGTGTGTGTGTGTGTGTGTGTAAGAATGTGTGAATTTTGCATAAGTGTTGGGAGGGGGGCTGTCCTACCTCCATGCTCACCTAGACCTAGAGCAAATCCTGGAAATCTACAACATTGGTGGGGAGATCACTAGACACCAGGGATAGGCCTTTACAGCAAGCCTTAAAGGCATTTAAAAAATAAAGAACAAAGTTTTGCAGCATGAAAGACATGGGGCTGGGGGAATATGAGACACCAAGGATAAGTCTTTAAAGACTCTCCTAAAGGTGCTAAACAGCAAATGGAGGGAATGTTTTAAATCCTTCACTCTTGACTTAAGAAGCAACAGCAATAACCTACTACACTAACTGTTCAGTTAGTATAGCAAAGCTTTTTTTTACATAATAAGTATAAAACTCTAATGTCTGGCATGATTCAGTGAGTGCAACAGTTCATGAGTTATGAGGGACAAGGCCCATATAAGAGACAACATCAGGAATGTTCTGTAAAATCAGGGACAGACAGTTGGGAAGAATGAGAGCATTTCTTTGGTGGGGGCTTCAGTGCAAAGCCAGGAGGAACACTAGATGACATCAGGGAGAATATTTAAACTATTACTTGTGGCTCACTTAAAAAGGTAATAAAACAGGAAGTCTAGCATCACTATACACCTTACATTTTGGGATAATAATTTAAGCAAGTTAGACTAATAAAGAATACAGTGAAGTAAGCATAAACAAACCTGTGTTCTGAGAGACTGCCTCCCAGACTATCTGCAAATATACAGAGCTGAGTATATTTTTTTGGTTATAGAGTTTGTTAATTGTTGCTTAGATCTCTGTTGAAACTGTTGTCTCCCTGTTCTGAGAGACTGATCTGCAAATATACAGAGCTGAGTATACTTTTTTGGTTTTAGAGTTTGTACTGTTAGTTCTTGCTTAGATCTCTGTTGAAACTGTTTTGTCACAGCCACTCTCCCTATTTTTTTATTTTATTTTATTTATTTATTTTATTTTACATTTGTTAACTGGGCTAGTCTAACTGGATATATTTCCATTTTCAGTAGAGGCCCGGAGAGAAAAGCTCCACATATGTATAAACACAGTTACATAATTTACAAAAAATAAACTTGGACAGAAAAAGGAAAGGAGGGGGAATTTTGTAGTTTAAATTTGGTGGATTTTACAGTTGCCCGCCCCACTGTAGATTTGATCTGGGACACTCCCATCTCTTTACCACATTCTACCTAATAAACTCTTTCTGCACTTGCTTTTAGTCCTTTTTAATTTAATTGCATTTTTTAACCTGTGTTTTGTTTAATATTGCTACATACTCAAGTGTGCTAGCTTGCACTGCATGTGAATTGTTTTTACTACTGTTTTTGCTACTTTTCTGTAAAAAAAAAATGTAAGCCTGTTTCCTACCTTTCCTGTAACTAGTGTTACAGACACAGATTTGCTGTATCCAGGACTGTATGTAAGCTTCTGAGCCCCCCAAGCCTATCTGTGTTGGAGGGAAGCCTTCTGTCTTATCAGTGGGAGTGGTAAGCACTAGGTAACCTGTCTACCACATAAAGGAGTGGTTCTGCCCCAGAAATTATAGTTATTGGCCGTTTGGGCAATCTCTTCCATCTCTCTCAACTTTCTGATTTGAAAGCCTGCATTTGCACTTGTTTCTGTCCTGTAACTCATCTAGTGCATATACAGATTCTTAGTTTTAGCACTTAAATTTGCTTATTCATGCTCAACATTTGTTCAGAACTTGTAAGCACTAAATAAGCTACTAATTACTATAGCACTCAATCCTCCTCACTACCTAGAGGAAAACAGTTTTGGTACTTACTTTTCTCACTTGCTTAAGAGAAAAACAGCTCTTGTACTCACTTTCGTCACTTATCTAGAGGAAAATAGTTTTTTATTCAGGCATGTCCAAGGGTCAGCTCCCAGTGTTCTCTCCTGTCTATCTGATGAATCTGGGCATCTTGAGGCAATGTAGAAATTGCCTCATGTACACAGACAACCCTCTCCTCCTACCACCCAACACTACAACCTGTGAGAGGTGCAATTAACTAGCCAAACTGGAGGTAAAGCTCTCTCCAACCAAGACTGAACTTGACAGTCATGAGGAGAAGGTAAACATTTGCACCACACCACACTCATCACATAGTCTCACTAAATCTACACCACCAAAATCCACACATAGTAACACAAAAACATTCGCGAATGCTCTCAGTAATAATCTGTCTAAGCAACAGAGACCGCCAAAGCAGAAATGCAAGCAACCTCCATCCCCCAACACAACCCAAATGACACATAGCCCACAGACTCAGAGTGCCACTCAACCACAGCCAATAAGGCAAAACAACGTACCCAACACACTAGTCATAGGTGACTCTATAGTCAGGCACACTGATGTCCCACTCACTAGGCTAAACAAGGAGAAAGTTACTGTCAGCTGCCTGCCAGGTGCCAGGATCTGCCACATAACCCACGCACTCAGGTCACTCCACAACAAGTACAAATATGACTCTGTCATTGTCCATGTTGGTGTGAATGACCTGAGACGTACCTTCCTGGACTACATGAAAAGAGACATGGAAGAGCTCTCTGATCTTGTAGCCCAGGCAGGTATGACCCTAGCCCTGAGTAGCATCCTGCCATTGCCCCAAATGATACCGCAGTACAAGGACAAAATGATTGACTTCAACAATTGGCTAAGCTTCTAATGTCATTCTAATGGGATCCAGTATCTGTCTGCTTGGGATGACATGGTCGACAGACTACGATGCTTTGCCACAGATGGCCTGCATCTGTCACCCCTGGGATTCTGGATACTGGCTAAGGCTCTTACTGCCCCTATAGTACCTTTTTTAGGCAAGGTTCAAATAACAAATTCACCACCGTAACAGGAACGGGCAAGCAAAAACTGAGGGTAATGCTACTCAATGCTAGAAGTCTAAATCTCAAAATGTACTCACTCGAGGCACTCCTTAAAATAGAGAACATCGATATCTGTGCAGTGACTGAGACCTGGTTCAAGGCTCCAGAGAGCACCCCTGCACTACCAGGCTATAACTCATACCACACTTTTCAGCCATGAAACCTGGACCGAAACACCAAAGGCAGAGGTGTGTCCATATTCATTAAGGATATCCACACATCCAGGCTAATTGCTCAGCATAATGCATCCAAGGTTATCCAAGTGCAACTAACTCTGGGCAAAACTGCAATCCAAATTGTAGCTTGCTACAGATCCTCCACCATGCCCCAGGATTCCTATTCCTCTTTTCTTGATGTACTGGAAAATATTATGGTTCAACCAAACACCCTAATAATGGGTGACTTCAACTACCCCACCATTGACTGGGAAAACTACTCGCATACCAACTCCTTAGCTCAACGCTTTCTGGAATTCATAAACTCCAATGCCCTGGATCAACTTATCCACACCCCCACCAGGGGCAACAATATCCTAGACCTAGTCATTACCAACAAGAGTGACCGGTGTTCCACAACTGAAGCCAACTCCTCATTGGTCCGATCTGATCATAAGCTACTGATCCTTGATATCTACATCCCATCCCCACCCCCCATTAAGAAAACCACTGTAAAAAATTTCTCCAAAGCCAACTTCATGCTTCTTAAGACAGAAGTGGTGAACTTCATGACACCCAAGCAGATGGACAATACAGTTACAACTGCTGAATCCTACACAAATGCACTCTATAAGCACTTACACAAGTGCATGGATCATGCTATCCCAAACAGAACCAAGACGCTCTCCTCCAAAAAAAAAAGGAAGCCAATCTGGTGGTCCCCTGCCATAAACAAACTGTACAACAGAAGGAAGAAACTGTTGCAAAAGAGAGTAAAATCCAATGAGTGGAGGAACTCCCTAGTCAGCCTCAGTAAGAAGCTGAGATCCCTTATAAGATGCTCCAAAGCTAGCTACAAAAACAAAAATGCCACTAATTTTAAGGACAACCACAAGGCATTCTATAGCTATGTCAAGAATCTCGATGGCAACATCCAGATCCGTGGACAGAGCGGACTGAGTTACAGCACAAAGCCACAAAAATTACAGAACCAACTGATATTGCCAACATCCTGGCAGATAGATTCAGTGCTAACTTTACCCCCCCTCACCCCGTAAAGGGCCCATATCTATACAGGAAGAATGCAGAGTCCCTGTAATCACAACTACACAAGTAAAAGCTGCACTCTCTAAAGCCAAAAACACAGCATCCATGGGACTGGACAACATCTCAGGCTGCGTTTTACACAAACTTCAGAATGAACTGGCTCCCCACTTAAGCACCATGTTCAATAATAGCCTCGCATCAGACTTTGTGCCCAGTAACAGTTATCCCACTCCACAAAGGGGGGGCAATCACTGATCCCGGGAACTATCCACCTTTTAGCCTGACGAGCCTGGTCTGCAAGGCCATGGAATGTATCATCATGGAACTCATAAACAAAGACATTGGTAACCTCCAAACTCTGGATCCCACCCAGTTCGGGTTTGTGAAAGGCAGAACATGACTCCTGAACCTGATCAACTTCTTTGAGGCAGTCACCAAAGCTGTAGATGAGGGTAAGGTGGTTCACACAGCCTATCTTGACCTCGCCAAGGCTTTAGACACCATTCTCCCATTCTGGAATTATAGCTAAACTCACTAAACTAGGTATAAATCCCTACATCACAAGATGGGTTGCCAACTGGCTCACTGACAGAACCCACACTGTAAAAGTTGCAGACTCCAAATCTGACCTCAAAGCAGTGACAAGTGGAGTACCACAGGATTCCATCCTGGGACCTCTCCTGTTTGGTATCTACTTCTCTGAAGTACAGGCTAACACAGAAGGCCTCTGGCTAATGAAGTTCACAGATGACTGCAAACTAGGAGCCATAGTCAAGTCCCTAAATGATGTGGACATCCTACAGAAGGGCCTCGCTGAGACAGATGACTGGTGTCAGAGCCATGGCCTCAAGCTCGATGCCAAAAAGTGCAGTGTCATCCCCTTTGGTAAAAACTCTGTACCCATGAACTACCACATAGGCTGCAATCTACTTAACACTGAATGTGTGATAAGAGACCTTGGAACCCAGGTGGACAGTAGTCTCTCCTTTGATAGTCACATTGCCACAGTAGTCAGGAAGTCCTTCTACGTGGCACACCTCATCATAAAAGGGTTCTCATCCAGGAAAAAAGAGGTCATTGTTCCCCTCTACTCGACACTCATTAGACCCATTATAGAGTACAATGCCCCTTTTGGAATGTACCTCACAAGACATCTGCAGCAGCTGGAAAGGCCACAGAAGTACCTCACAAAGAGGATTACTGGCCTCAAACAAATGCCCTACACTGACGGCCTCAAAAAACTGCAGCTTTACTCAGTAACATATCGCCTATTCTGTGGTGATCTCTGCCTAACAAATAAAGCTATGTCAAACCCAGAGCTGTTGAACATACTACACCTAAAGAAATCCCAATCCCTCAGAGCTACACGCTCTAGGGACCTAAACCTTGTCACCACAATAAACAGCACATGCTGGAGGGATAGATTCCTGTCCCAGAGACTTCCCATACTCTGGAACAAACTACCCATCTATGTCAAGCAAAGTTCCTCATTAACACTCTTCAAGAAAAATCTTTGAGTGGATGGAAAATAGGAAATATACTCTGGGAATCACTTTTGTGGCTCTGCCCGACAGTGGCACAGGAAAATAACTTTCTTGGGTGGCATAAGCCATGGAACCTTGTTGGATAGGCTTACTTAGGCCCTTGGGCCGATAGTCTAGTACCTACCTATGAACCTATTATTAGACTAAATACAATATTATGTAGCATTGAAAGGTGCTGACATTATAAGGGTGACTTCATTATTTACTCATAAAGCAAATGTCAGAGTGGAAAAGTTCAAATAGTGGATAAAGAGGAGAAGGGGAGGAGAAGAAAGAGTGAGAAAAAGTATTTGTTAAAAGTAATAATTAGAGTAGATATGGGATGCAGGAGAAAAAAAATGAGTAAAAGTAACATTACAGGCAAGAGAAATGAAACCAAGGAAAAGAAGAAATAACATGGACAACAAGATTTACAGCTGCAGACTGTCAAGTGGATTGGTAGCAGGTGTCATAAAACTGGGTTTGGAGAAAAGTTTGGTGACTTTGAACAAACAGATTTGTCCACATTAACAGTGTATCATTGTGTGTGTGTGCGTGTGTGTGTGTGTGTGTGTGTGTGTGTGTGTGTGTGTGTGTGTGTGTGTGTGTGATGTAAAATAACTATAAAGCAAATCTGCACTGATACCTGCTTGCTGCCCTGCTGAGGGGGACACTTGTGCAAGTGCAGTGGATTGGCTCCAGTAGGAAGAGATGGCAGCATACCTCTCAGCATCATAGAACAAGAAATCTGGACAAGGCCATAAATAATAGGGGACAAAGGCCCAAAAATGGTGACACTTTATAAATATTGCACTTACAAACTTAGAAAGATGATAAACAGGTTTTGCATTAAAGTAAATTTTCTTAAGGATATGAAGTCTGAAAATCAAATGCCTGTCAACTTTTTTTATTCCTGGGAAATGCTATTCAGAAGTGAAGAGACATACAAGGGAACAGATGTAGTGGCACACCAGGCTGTAATTTGTTTTATGTCTATTGTCATGCAAAGCTGACTAAATAGTTGAATCTAGTAAAGCTAGAAATGTGCGACTGTAGCCCACTGAAGAAGGGGAGACGGGAGGAGTAACCTGGCCAGGAACTGAAACTTGCAAAACTGCTCCTTGTGAAAAGTCTTCTTTATCTCAGTACTTTGTTGACACTTTTGCAAGTTTCTTTCAGAAAATGTGTAGTACATCAGTAGAAACAACATTTGTAAAACTCAGTGCATACCAGTCAATGACACATGAGCTACAGACTCTCAAACTTGACATTTTTTTTCAGGTGTTCCATTCTAAGTGAATGGAAGTCTAGTCTGACAACAAATGGTAGGGCTATTTGTTCTCAGTCTGTGCTTTCCAAAGGAATCATGATGTCTGCCCCCATGAGGGCAGACAAGAGTAAAAACAAAATAAAATTAAGAATGAGTACTTATTTTGATGCAGGCAGCTTTGGGAGGTGTAGTAAATCATGGAAAATTTAAAAATATATGTTTTCTTCATCATTTGCCCGTAGTGGTCCTTTAAGTACTGTTTTTCTGTATCTGTATGAATCTACTCATCTGTGTTATTTTTATTTATTTATTTATTTCTAGATTTGTTTACTGGCAAAGTATGACTGGACAAAGGTCCTTTTTCAGTGGAAGCCTGGGGAGAAAAGCTCTGGATACAGGAAATAACTTTTATATCTAACAGATATACATAGAGTTTACATAACACACTTGGAGATGTATGGAGTTTGCATAGTCTTAATTGGAGTAGCTAATACTTTTCTGTGAGATATTTAATTTCAGACATAACATTTTGTATATGCTCTTAATACATTTTCTATGTGCTCTAAGTTGAGTTTAGATACATTTTAGGTATACCATGCTGGTTGGAAGGATCACTAAGAAAGGATGTGATACAAGTTGACATAAAGGGTGAGGTGATTGCTTATTAAAATTGGGACAGAGAAGGGTGAAGATAAATTAGTTGGGTAGCAATGTAGTGAGAGAGCTTAATGAAAGTAGGATAGAGAAGGAAGAAGATATATTAGAGGGGTAGCAATGTAGTGAGAGATATAGAGTTGGTAATAGAGCAGTAGGTAGTATAAGAGAATAATAGGGTTGTCAGAGTTATTTTTAATATTTCCTGTGATTGAAACTCTGGTGTTTAATTGTAAATAGATATTTAGTATTTTCATGTTCTTTTGTTTATTAAATATATTTAAACTTTTCATTGTGGCTGTTTTTTAGAGAATATTTTAACCTTTGAGAGTACTTATATTTATTTGGTGACACTGTGGCTGCTCCTGAAAGCCTTGCTGCATTGGTCAAACACTACCATTTGCATAAGTATTAATTTTTCTCAGTATAATTGGGTTCCCTTGTAAGAGCCTTAGAGTAGTTGGCTGGTGACAGTATAACTACCTTATTGTCTGGGCAAAGGTAGCAGAGCTAACAAATCTGTGCAAGCCTTTCCCATGTGTGTGTGCGTGTGTGTGTGTGTGTGTGTGTGTGTGTGTGTGTGTGTGTGTGTGTGTGTGTGTGTGTGTGTGTAAAAATCAAATCTCAAAGAGTGTGTGTATCAGCTACTTGGAGCAGGGACACAAAGCACTGGATTGACAGGGTGGTAGAGGACTCGGCTTGGAACACTTGGCTGAGGATTCAACTCTACAGCTGTGCCAGTGGGTAGTTTTATTGGAGACCAGGACAGAGAGAGAGAGAGGGAAATCCAGCCCCCATACTGAGTGTGTTCCCTGTGTGCTCTTAAGGGATATTCTGCCTGGTGCAGAGAGTTACATCTGAAAATATTGTGTGTGTCTATATTTTGTTCCAAGTGAGCATCCCTTTCCAGTGTTGGTGAAGAGGATTAAGGCTCCTTGATTACTGGCCTAGAGCATGGGCATCAGTGTATATATATATATATATATATATATATATATATATATATATATATTTTATTATTTTTATTTTATTTTACATTTGTTGGCTGGGCTAGTCTAGCTGGATACATGTCCATTTTCAGTAGAGGCCCAGGGAGATAAGCTCCAAGCATTAGTAGATTACAAAAAAAGATTACAATAGTTAAAAAATGACTAAATTCAAATACAAAGAAATTAAAAAAGATTTAAGAAAATCAAAAATTGTTTCTGTGAATAATAGCTCGCAGGCTGTGCAAGGTTTAAAATACAGTTGAGTACAAGGACATTCAGTATTCTGAAAATAATGATTAGTAGGTCTGAGAAAGAGAAAGAGAGAGAGCAGAAGAAGGCAAGAATCACAAGGGCTAGAATAAGGTTAGATTCTATTGATTAAAGCTGTAGAGGGGACAAAGGTTGGAAGGAAGGGGTACAGAAAAAAAGACCATTAAGGGGGAAAAGGTAGGGTTTAGTCTGGTTTAGAACAGGGACAAAGCCAATGAAATTTCAGATGTTCTTTGAGATGTTTCTTGAAGAGTGGTGTGGATGAGAGCGACGTGAGTGTACTAGGAAGATTGTTCCAGATTTTACCCACAATGTTAGTAAAAAGTGAGTCACCAGCTTTATTGTTTGATTTAATACTGGAGATTAATAGCTTATTTGCTGAGCGAAGTGTTGCAAGATTTCTATATGGGGAGATCAGGTTGGAGAGGATTGGGGTATTGTTTGGGTGATGAAGAATATTATGTGAGATAAGCAGTTGCTTATATAGTAGATGGTTTTGTAGTTCTGACCATCCAAGTTGTTTAAGGTTGTGACAGTGGTGGGTTCTGAAAGGGGTGGGAGTGACAAATCTAGCTATGTTATTATAGCTGGTTTCAAGCTTGCTTAGATTGTGTTTTGATAGATTGATGTAAATAGCGGAAGCATAGAATAGAGTAGAAGTTAGGTGAGTTTGGGCAATGGAGGTTTTAGCTAGTGGTGTGAGGAAGGGTTTGATTCTATACAGAGAGCCTAGTTTTTTATTGACAGTCTGTATAGTATTGTTGATATGTTCGTCAAAGCTGAGGTTATTATCTAAGGTTATACCCAGTAGACGAGTAGTAGTGTCAGGGGAAATAGTAGTTCCATTGTTAGAGATAATTGTGAAGTGGAACTCTGGTGACTTTTGAGTGGGGGCAAAGAGTAATAATTTTGTTTTTTTAGGGTTGAGGAGGAGGTAGTGATGGGTGAACCAATTTTCAATGCTGTTAAAGACTGCTTGAGTAAGGGTCTGAAGAGAGATAGATGACTTAGCAGTACAGATTAAGGTAGAATCATCAGCGTATTGTATGCATGTGGCTTGAGGAACAGCAGTATTTAGATCATTAATAAAGATGGAAAATAGAAGAGGGCCAAGGATAGAGCCTTGAGGG
This sequence comes from Protopterus annectens, assembly GCF_019279795.1. Lineage (NCBI taxonomy): Eukaryota > Metazoa > Chordata > Ceratodontiformes > Protopteridae > Protopterus > Protopterus annectens. Next base: position 700,724,258 of record NC_056741.1, read on the forward strand.
ACTCCAATGTTTACAGGGAGGGGTGTGGAGAGATTATTGTCCCAGAGCACTGCTTGTTGTCTATTTTTTAGATAGGATGTAAACCAGAGTATTGCTTGTGGGTCAAGAGATTGGGCTTTTAGGACATTGATTAGTAAGTCATGGTTAACCATATCAAAGGCTTTTGATAGGTCAATGAAAAGTGTAGAAGATAGAGAGTTATTTTGATTCTTGTTAATGCAGTCAGTAAAAGATAGAAGGGTGGTAGTTGTACTATGAAAGGGCTAAAGCCATGCTGACAGTTGGCAAGTAAGTTATTGTGGAGCAGATGTTGGAGTAGTTGATGATGAATACATTTTTCCATTATTTTGGCTAGTGGAGAGAGTAATGCAATTGGTCGGAAGTTGGAGATATCAGTGGATTTGCCTCCTTTATGTAAGGAGATTATATGGGAGACTTTCCATATGGATGGGATGTTACCTTCTATGATTGTTCGGTTTATAAGGATGGATATGGGATATGCTATGACTTTGGAAGCTATTTGAAGGTATTCTGCTGGTAGGTGGTCGGCAGAAGGGGTGCAAGGTTTGAGTTTTTGAAGGAGTTTGCAAATAAAGGATGTTGGCACAGGTTGTATATGGAAGGGAGGCACTGAACTGTCAGTGTTTTGTAAAGTGCTGGGGGAAATGGGAGATATTGTGTTTGCAAGAGTTTGTATAGTTTCTGTGAAGTAATTATTAAAGGCATCTGCTATTTGCAAAGGGTTACTATGGGGAACTGAAGATGGGGCTGGAGTTATGGTATGTCCTGGATGGTGAAGTTTATTAATGCCTGACCAAAACTTTTTAGGGTTATTTGGGTGTGATTGTTGAAGGTGGAGATAGTAGTTTTTCTTGTCTAAGACAATGTCATTCTTGGTTGCATTTCTTAGCTGTTTAAAATATAGGTGGTCAGCAGAGCTCTTAGTGGCTCTCCATCTGGCCCATAGTTTGTTCTGTAGGAGTATTTTGTCCTTTGTTTGTATTGTGAGCCATGGGGCTGTTTAAGTCCTAACTCGGGAAGAGCGAAGGGGGGCATGGAGATCTAGGATTTGTAGGAACTTGGTATTAAAGTAAGAAACTGCGTCATCTAGATAGAGTTGTTTCAGAGGTGACCAGTTACAGGCCTTTATTTCGTTCTGAAAGCTCTCTGCTTTAAAGTGTTTTTTGGAACGATAGGTTATAAATGTATTATTAATAGGTGTGTGAGCCTTTTGTTTTGTTATATAGGTAAGTACATGGTCACTAAGGTCATCTGGAAGTGTTCCTGAAGTATAGGTTTCAGGATGACTATTTATAAGTATCCATATATATATATATATATATATATATATATATATATATATATATTGTACATACTGTAAATATTGGTTCATAGGTTCATAGGTAGGTACTAGGCTATCGGCCCAAGGGCCTACGTAAGCCTAGCCAACAAGGTTCCCTAGCTTACGCCACCCAAAAAAAGTTATTTTCCTGTGCCACTGTTGAGCAGAGACACAGAATTGATCCCCAGGGTGTATTTCCTATTTCTCATCCACTCATCAAGATTTTTCTTGAAGAGTGCTAATGAAGAACTTTGCATGTAAAACACAGCCTGGGATGTTGTCCAGTCCCATGGATGCTGTGTTTTTGGCTTTAGAGAGTGCAGCTTTTACCTGTGTAGTTGTGATTACAGGGACTCTGCATTCTTCCTGTATAGATATGGGCCCTTCAGGGTGTGAGAGGATGGTGGTAAAGTTAACACTGAACCTATCTGCCAGGATGTTGGGAATATCAGTTGGTTCTGTAATTTTCATGCCATTGTGCTGTAACTCAGGGCAGATCTGGGTGTTGCCATTGAGATTCTTGACATTTGTGGTTGTCCTTAGAATCAGTGGTGATTTTAATTTCATAGCTAGCTTTGGAGGCTCTTATAAGGGATCTCATGGGATTTTACTCTCTTTTGCAGCAGTTTCTTCCTTCTGTTGTATAGTTTGTTTATGGCAGGGGACCACCAGATTGGCTTCCTTTTTTTGGAGGATAGCGTCTTGGTTCTGTTTGGGATAGCACAATCCATGCACTCATGTAAGTGCTTATAGAGTGCATTTGTGTAGGATTCAGCAGTCATAACTGCATTGTCCATCTGCATGGGTGTCATGAAGTTCGCCACTTCTGTCTTAAGAAGCATGAAGTTGGCTTTGGAGAAATATTTTACTGTGGTTTCCTTAATGGGGGGTGGGGGGGTGGGATGTGGATATCTAGCGTGATTAGCTTATGGTCGGATCTGACCAACAAGGAGTTGACTTCGGATGTGGAACACCGGTCACTCATGTTTGTAATGACTAGGTCTAGGATATTGTTGCCCTTGGTGGGAGTGTGGATAAGTTGATCCACTGCACTGGAATTTATGAATTCCAGAAAGCGTTGAGTGAAGGAGTCGGTACATGAGTAGTCTTCCCAGTTAATGGTGGGGTAGTTGAAATCGTCCATTATTAGGGTGTTTGGTTGAACCCTAATATTTTCCAGTATATCAAGAAAAGAGGAGTGGGAATCCTGGGGCATGGTGGGGGATCTGTAGCAAGCTACAATTTGGGTTGCAGTTTTGCCCAGAGTTAGTTGCACTTGGATAACCTCTGATGTATTATGCTGAGCAACTAGCCTAGAGGTGTGGATATCCTTAATGAATATGGACACACCTCTGCCTTTGTTGTTCCGGTCCAGGTTACGTGGCCGAACAGTGTGGTATGAGTTATAGCCTGGTAGTGCAGGGGTGCTCTTTGGAGCCTTGAACCAGGTCTCAGTCACTGCACAGATATCGATGTTCTCCATTTTAAGAAGTGCCTTAAGTGAGTGCATTTTGAGAGTTAGACTTCTAGCATTGAGTAGCATTATCCTCAGTTTTTGCGTGCCTGTTCCTGTTACGGTGGTGAATTTATCATTTGAACCTTGTCTAAAAAAGGCACTATAGGGGCGGCAAGAGCCTTAGCCAGTATCCGGAATCCCATGGGCGTCAGGTGCAGGCTATCTCTGGCAAAGCATTGTGGTCTGTCAACCATGTCGTCCCAGGCAGACAGATACTGGATCCCCTTAGAATGACTCCAGAAGCTTAGCAAATTGTTGAAGTCAGTCATTTTGTCCTTGTACTGCAGTATCATTCTGGGCGATGGCAGAATGCTACTCAGGGCTACTAGGGCCAACCTCCCAGGGCTACAAGATCAGAGAGCTTTTCCATGTCTCTTTTCATGTAGTCCAGGAAGGTACATCTCAGGTCATTCACACCAACATGGACAATGACAGAGTCATATTTGTACTTGTTGTGGAGTGACCTGAGTATGTGGGTTATGTGGCGGATCCTGGCACCCGACAGGCTGCTGACAGTAAACTTCTCCTTGTTTAGCCTGGTGAGTGGGACATCAGTGTGCCTGTCTATAGAGTCACCTATGACTAGTGTGTTGGGTATGTTGTTTTGCCTAATATATTAGTTATAATATATATATATATATATATATATATATATATATATATATATATATATGTATATATATGTTTGCCCATAATATCTGAATACGTGAGTGGGATTTTCATGACAGCATCAAGGAAACGTTTTCTTTCCTTCTGTTTTATTTTTTTTAAGTTTTGGATTTTTCTTGGTATATTGATTGATTTTCTTAGTATATTTTATTTTTTATTTATTTTCCCTTTGTTTACCAGGTTAGTCCGACTGGACACATGGTGACCATTTTCAGCGGAGGCTCAGGGAGAAAAGCTCCAGACACATAGTAAACAATTATAAAAAAATAATAAAAATAAATTATACAAACATAGCTATTTTGTAACAAAGAGCATAAAAAATATAAAAGGAGTAAAATCAAAGTTTTACAACTGATGCAGCATACAGTGGTTAGAATATTGAGAAACAATTAAACAAGATAATATACAACAAATATACAATTGCTTGAACATAAATTCAAAAAGAAGTTTACATAGAGAAACAGGGTCATAAACTAGAAATCATAACTATATTGATATGATTTATATTGCATTTATCTTGTTTTATTGATGGTATACGTGTATTACTGTACGTGTCATATGTGCACTAATATTTGTATTAATCTATGTACAGTATATTGACAAAGTACTGGGTCATATTAGAGGCTTGGGAGTCATTGTTAAGAAACTGAGAACTGTTGTAAAGCTTGGCATTGAATACCATACGTTCAAGTTATGCTATAAGAGAATAACTATGTAATGATAACCATGTCAGCAGCCAGAGCACATTATAAACTGAATGTTTTACTGTGCACATTAAGAAATGGATAGATTAGCCCAAACTCTGGACTGATGTGTGTGCTTTTTTTTTTTTTTTTTTTTTTTTTATTCCTGGGGAAATGCTATTCAGAAGTGAAGAGACCCATAAGGGAATAATTTTAGTGGCACACGAAGCTATGATTTTTTTTATGTCTATTGTCATGCAAAGCTGATGAAATAGTTGAATCTACCCAAGCTGGAAATGTGAGACTGTAGTCCACTTACTAGATCAAGGCAAGATGCAGTGAGTAAGTGGTCTTACTTCTTTGTCAGGTTTCAAAAACAGATTGCCCTGATACTTCTGTCTCATCTAGTATTAAAACATCATTTCAGTGCTGGATTACAAAATTATATCACATACATCTGGTCATCTGACTTCTGGTTCCCATACTACTCCCATTACTAGAAACTGAACCAGAATGTAGCACTTATGTATCACCATACACACAGATAGAGTGTTGTTGAGATGTGCTAAAGCATCTGGAAGCTATAAAACTATCTCAAAATGTCCACCCTTCCAGGGTAGCAATTAGTTCACCCTTAAGGACAATACAGTAGGATTCCTAGTCCTGGTTTTAACAGACTTTTCATCACTGGCTACAATCAGAACTGTAAGATACAATCTTTATGGCCTAAACCAGGTAATTTAATTTCAGACTAGTTTACAAAGTTAGCTACACTGAGATTAACCTCTTCTCTTCTGGTATCCTCTGTTACAATATATTCACAGCCATCCTCTGGAACAAGCTTCCCTTAACGCTAAGAAGCCTACCCAAGATCCATACTTTTAAAATCTCTCTTAGACACTACCTTACCCACCTCACTACTTGCCCCTGCAACCTCCCCCGTTTAACCTAGTACTCATCTTGGTCTCTTCACACATCTCTCATCTTCCCTTCATCAGCCTACTATCAATCTCATCCTCCCTCCCCATCAAACCCCCTCTTCCCCTCACACCTTCCTGCCACCCCTTACCTTTTACCTCAAGACCTGCTCTCTCCAACCTAACTCTTGACAGTATGTATAAAACCTTTCCCAACTCCTCACAGGCCACCTATTTCATACTAGGACCCTCACAATTGCTAATCCACGAATCCTATCAACTCATCACCCCTCTTCACTAACTCTGCAAATTCCCCCCAAATCCCACTGCTCCCCCCTACTTATCCTACTTACATCACTCTCAACTACCCTCCATCTGCTCTAACTCCATTACATCTTTAAAGCTGCCATCTAACTGTATCTGTGTTACAACTCTCACTTGCCTCCCTATTTATATGCAATTAACTATCATTACTCTATTTGTGTATTTAGCAAAATTTGTGTTCTACTATTTTTGCATTCTTCTATTGAGTATTGTGTAAATTGCAGAATTTTTAAATTATTGTATTATTCTACTGTATAGTGGAGCTTTTCACCCCGGGCCTCTGCTGAAAAAGGGCTCTGTCCCAGTCGGACTATCCCGGTCAACAATGTCAAATAAATAAATAATAAATTACAATACAGTCTGATATACAGGTGTATTTCTTTTCAGTCCAGCAGGACCTTCTGTTGGTAAATTTTTAACACAAGCAGTTTTACAAATACATTTTCAGCACAAGCACCTGTGCAAATCAGTTTGATATACAAATGGCATATAATTCTTCACAAAACTCCAGCTAGCTATGCTGGCATATGTTACACATCCACTGCCCTACTTCTCCTGGCATAGCCAGCAATACCTCACATCATTACATATACGATTAAAGAATGTTGTTAAGAAAGATGAAAGGAAATAATTCCCAGGTTTTAGAGTGGAGTTATCTTGAAGAATATTTCACTTTTAGGATGAATGAAAATAAGTAACAAAAATCTGAAAAGAGCTATAGGGGAAGTTGGTAAAGGTATTGCATCTTGGCCTGGGTTTTTCCAGTTAGGAACTTTTCTTAACTTTATTTCAATCTCTCTGGCCGTTACTTCATCCCATTTCATATCCTGTATATTTGAACTTCTTATTCTTTCTTTTACATCTTCTATCCATTAAGCATCTTTTTTATGTTCCACAGAATCTTCATAGATATTTCTCCAAAATGTCTATTTCTTCTTTTTTTTGGTGATGTTTCAATTCCATTTGCCTTGTTTCCCAGTTCTCTATAAAACTTTTTTGGGTCATCAGTAAGTTGCTTATTTTGTAATTTTCCTTTATATTTATCTGCATATCTTCTAAGGCTTTCTGCCTGTGTTGATATTTTCAGTTTATTATTTGCAATAGTGCACAATAGATCCTGATCTTTTCTGATACTGCGCATTGCTTTTATCATGTCTATCTTTCTGAGTATTTTGTTGATCTGTACCCTCTTCTATACTCATCTTACAGTGACACTTCTTGTCTTAATTGCGTTATAGTTTTCTCTAGTTGATACTGCCATGATGGCATCCAATTTCTCCACTTCCTTTCCTTTACTGCCCTGTGTTTTTGTGGTAAGACTTTGGGCCAGATTCAACAAAGCCTACACTAAGAGTGCACTAAGTGTACATGGTATGTATTCAATAAAGTTCTTATCACATTTTTTGTGCTTTCTAGTCGCTCAGAGCGATTACACTAAGTGTGCATGTAGTCTACACTTTTTGGTGACCTTTATAAATCTCTGTCAATATTTAAAGCTGCAAGAATATCAGTAGGAAATCTAAAAGTAGGAGGAAAATGGTGTGCATTATGTCTGTGTTGTCTGTTGACTCAGAACAGTGTATACTTAGTGTAGGCTTTATTGAATCTGGCCCTTTATCTGTTATTAATGTAGCTGCACAGTAATATGTCCTATTTACTTCTGTTATATCACATGAATCTCTATGGACAGTCCTAATTACTATGTTCATTTGTTTTATCAGACTTCTAACTTTTTTAGATTTTATTGACTTTCTGTAGTCTATTTTTTTCATTGATTTTAATATGTCTGTCCATTTCTATTAAATAAAGAAACTCTTCTCTTGGATCATTTTCTCCTAAACTGAGGGCACTTTGTTCTCCATTTCTTGTGGACATTCTATAGAAAGTTCCAAACCATCTTCCTGTGCCACATTCTCTTCAGTTTCATCCTGTGTCATTCATTGCTCTTTCATATTGGAGATCATTGGCCTATCACTCCACAACATTGACTGTGTCAGAGTTGCCACAGTTTCCTGTTCTTCTCTTGCTGTGCAACTCCAGCTGAATGTTTGTACTGCTTTCCTATGAAACGCTCCAAAGTATCTTCATATGACAACTGATCTGATATTTCCCACTCCACTGGTTTCTCCTTACTATGGGGATCCATTGCTCTAGCTTGCCATGATGTTATCTGAGTTAAATTCTACACTAAATCCTTCACATCACAGGTAATCCATAACCTCACTTTCTAATTCTTTAACTTCTCCATTACTAATCCTCTTTTCTACTTTTCATTTTTGTTTTCTTATAATTTTTTTTTCCTATTTTACAATTTTCCATGTCTGGATGCCTTTGCCTATATTTCTCTTCAAATATCTCTGGTGCTGCTCTTTTTGTATTGATTAGTTGTGCTTTCTCCTTTACATAAATATTGCACCACATGAAATCTCTTTTTCTTTCCCATGTCCATTTCTTCTTCAGATGTCTCCTACTCCTCTTGTTTCTACTTACTTTGGGGACTCGTTGTTCCATCATGCTGTGATTTAACCTCTGTTAAATTTTCTTCAATAAATCCTTCACTTCACAAGTATTCCATAACTTCATCTTCTATTTTTTAACTTCTACTTTACTAATCTTCTGTTCTACACTCCCTCTTTGTGATCTTACCTTTTTATTGTGAACTTTTCCATATCTGGATGCCTTTGCCCGTATTTGTCTTTGAATATCTTTGAAGCTACCTTTTTGTGTTAATTAATTTAGCTTTCTTCTTTGCATAAATATTGCACCATATCAGCTATCTTTTTCTTTCTCATGTCCATATTTCTTTTTTATACCTTTTAAAAGTCTCTAGATTTTGTTCTTTATATTTTCACACTTCCTCAGTTGCTTCTTTTTCCATTAGCCCAAGGTTTCTTGGTCTATATGTTTTTCATAAATCTGTTGTATTAATGAACACAGATTTTTATTTGAAGCTTCTGACAGTTTTTCTTGTTGAAATATTTTTCTTTCCTCTAATTTCTCTCTTAATCTTTTTGTATATCTTCTGTCTGGAAATTCTGGGCTTCTTCCTTAATAGTAACAATGCATTGGTTGCCCGATATTCTTTACTACTTTTTGATAACCACAACCAGTCCCAGAGGTAGTTGTCTCTAAATGCCCTATATACCTGAATAAGGTCTTCTCTTAAATAACTAAATGAGACACTGTACAAGTTCAGATATTTTAGTCTTTCATGATAACTTAAATTTTTACATCCATGGATGCCCTTTGTATATTTCCACTGAACTCTTTCCAATTTGTTCATGCTTGTTTTCTTATAAGGTTTCCGTATTGCTATTCCACATTCTGATGTGGTCTAGTTGCAAACAATGATTTCCCCATTTTTGTTTTCCTAGACTTTATAAATATTTTATACAACCTATAGTTCTATAACTATCATTAACCAATTGGTTGATATAATTATAAAAAACTCAAAGCTGAATCAATCCATATACCCAGGTCCTTAAATGAATCCACAGTTTCTATCACTGTGTGCTGTTATTAAATATTCACTTTTCATTCTTGTCTCCCAAATCTCATATGCTTAGTTTTTGATGCATTTATCAGCATATTACTCTGCTGTGCCCAAATGGTGAAGTTATTTTACAGACACGTCCTGTAAAACAGTTTACCCATTTTCAAGTCATCTGCATACAGACTATAGAGCACCTCAGATGAAAAAGATAGATTTGAAAGATACAACCTAACTAAATATGAGCCTAGGACACAGCCCTGTGGGACACCTTGACTGTAACCTAGAATTTCAAGCGGCTAATTACTGTATGACACTTACCATTTCCTACTTGTAAGTCACATAGCTTTCCATCTTATCAAGCCCACATCGATACATAGCTGTTCTAATTTACTTCCATATACAGACTTTGATTATGTAAAGTGATACATTTTTAAGTTTTAGGTTTTTTGGGGCTTATTTCTCATTGCAGAGCTTGTATAGCTTACAAGTGAGTCAGCCTGCCTTGGGTACTGGATATTGGGTATTGGAGGGGAGGAATATTAGAAAGGATATAGATGGGGTATGAATGCGTGTTGGGATTTCAAGACTTATAAATGAATTAGGAGTGAGTGAGTGACAGTAAATAAGGGCCCACAAGGTACCAGATGGGATGTAAAGGATTAAGCAATTTTAATTATGGCTGCATGGAGAAGCCCCAATTGTATATCATGGCATCGGGGTCTCCTCTTTCCAGTTGGGAGTTTAGGACTGTATTGTGAAAGGTAATAACGAGGCCAGAGCTAGATAGCTATGAGGTTACATCACATTAATTTAGGATAACAGCAGCACTGCATGCTCATTGCAATGACAGGCAAAAGGAGGGGAAATAATCTAGGCAGGTGGAAGTCACATGCATGTACAACATATGTCACATCTCACTTGTGGTAACACTCCTTTATCTTTCTAAGTGGCAAGGTGGAGACAAGTGAGATCTAACTATATGTACATTCATCCTGTGGGGCATAAGTGCAACATCTGGGATGATGAATTGGGGATTAAAGAAGGAGAAGTCCCACATCCATCTCTTGGTAAAGGGAAGAATCAGCTAGAGTCACTCACCAGGAATTCTCAGGGATCATACTAGCATCTAAAAAGGCCTGCTATTGTGTAATAGCTGGTCAGAATGACGCTACTGCCAGTACTGTACTATAGCTACAGACAAAAAAATGTACGAACTCCAGCAATGACAACCACTACAGCAAATAACTGTTCACACCGCTGGAAAAGGGTTCATGGATTAGAAAGCACTGCCACGCATTGCACAAATGTATATAAATAGTCACAATTTATTAAAACTTGTTAAAAAAAACAAAAACAAAAAAGGTTAAGTGGTTTCATCAATTGCATTGACTTCATCATAACATCTCAGCAACTTCTCCTAATGGGAGTGGGTTTAGGAGACACTACTGCCAGTGGGATTAAGAGGCCTAACATGGATGGAGTAGCAGGATATTGTACACATACCACTCCTCCAACCTAGGGATTCTGACTGGTTCTGTGCACAGGAAATCACCTAGTGTTATGTCCCATACCTCTCCACAGGATTCTCCACTCCTCAGGATCTACATGTTTATTATACGTGATCGAACAGTGAAATGTTTGAACACGTAATAATTGCCCCCTAAATGTCAAAATGCCATAATGTCGAACGGCAAAAAAAAAAAAACACCCAAACAAACCATAAAAATACTCTAAGCAGGAGGGCAAGCCCCCTGCACTCCCCACACCCCTTGCTAGCCCCTTGCTACTTAAATATAACAACTCCGAGATCGCACTACAGTGCAGACAATGGAAAAATTCCATATCCGCACTGTACAGAGATCTCCATTGAACTGCTCGACATTCCGACTGTTCAACATTTAGGGGTCGATTATTACATGTTCGAACATTTCATTGTTCAGTCACGTAATATAGACCCGGATCTACTAAAATGCTATTACAATAGGTAAAAAACTTCAACCACTACCGGACTCAAAGGACTCAAAGAACACAGAGTTAAGAATGGAAAAGAAATAAGCTTACACTTTAATTGGATCTGAATCAAGTTTAGTAGTGAATCTTTCTAATAAGATTTTAAGCCCTGATATGATTTCCTTGTTAGACAAGGGCCTGAGTTTTATTCCAGCCTTACCATCTGATATTAGTGAATTTGTGCTGGATATCAGAATGTTTTGCAGGAACCTTGCATTAAAGTGTACTTTTGGACAAGCTAATGACAGTAGACGGCTACCTTATACAAAATTGAGTAGCTTTGTTCCCCCAATCCTCCACCAGTGGAGATGTTCTTAAGATTATGTGAAGATGAAATCTTCAAACTAAGGGGTAACACAACCAAAGGACAAGGAAGTTTCTTCAACTTAACCATTAATGAGAATGAGATGCTGAAGCAGCTAAAGGAAACAGATAGTTTGGTCATCAAGCCTGCTGATAAGGGAGGATGTATAGTGGTGATGGAAGCCATATGGTACAGGCACAAAATGCTCTCTATGTTGGATGATGAAAGAACGTATAAGAGACTAAGTTACAGTGAAGCTACGACTAAGGTAGATCGTTTTCGCAGCCACCTATATGACCTATTGATAGAGACAAACATCTCACAACCTATGTTTCCATACATCAGCAGACTCCCCAAAATTCACAAGGATCCAGTTGACCCACCCCTACGTCCCATAGTTTCTGGAAGGGGGTGGGTAACTGAACCTGTTTCCATGTACGTGGAGAATGAATTAAAGAAGGCCCTGTCACTAGCAGGAACTGTATTGAAGGACTCAGGAGACTTTCTGGAAAAATTTTTTTAGTTACCAAGGGTCTTAAAAAATATGATGATTTGCTACTAGTGACAACGGACATCAAGAGTTTGTTTACGGTGATTCCGAATGACTATGGTCTACAGGCAATTAGATCTTTCTTAGCAATGAACAGTATGGAAGCAGAACCAATATGTTCCTTGTTGGAATTCGTATTGGAAAATAACATCTTTATGTATGGGGACTATTTCCATTTGCAGACATGGGGTGTGGCTATGGGCACCCCGTGTGCAAATAGTTACTCCAATTTGGTTCTGGCTGAGTGGGAACACAATGAACTGTTACCTAGTACCTGGAAACAATATCTAGTGTACTATGGTTGTTTTGTGGATGATGTCTTTATCCTTTGGAGAGGCAGCTCTACACAATTGGACCTTTTTGTTAACTTCATCAACGAGAGCACAGATTTTCTAGAGTTTGTGGTCAAACTCTCTTTGGAGACCATAGCATTTCTGGATGTAAAGATCCATCTGCACCCTGATAGAGGTATCAGTACAGGAATTCATAAAAAAGAAACCTGGAGAAATCATTATCTGCATAGGGGGAGTATGCACCCGGGACATATCTTTGATAACATCTTTGAGAATCAGATCTTAAGAACTTCAAGATTATGTACTGAGAATGAAGACTTTGTAGCAGAACAGAGAAATATTGAGACGCATCTAAGTAAAAGATCTTATAAAAGAAAGAATTTAAGACTAAAGCATGATCTACAGGGATTAAGGAGAGGAAAGGGATGTCCCTACTTCTCTGAACCTACATCGAGTCATCATGAGAGTCTGGATTTTAAAACTCAGTCACAGCAACTTAAATGTTTGTTAACATACACTGCTGACAATAAGCAAGTATGTGAAGTTATTAGGAAGTTTTGGCCAGTATTGACAACTGATGACAAAATAAAAGACATCGTAGGGGAACAGCCCAGATTCCTATATAAGAATAAGAAGAATTTGAAACGTCTCATTTGCAACAAAGATGGTTTTGAAAGAAATAGGCCCAATTCTAACAGAAAGGGCACTTTCAAATGCCTGAGATGCAAAGCTTGCAACTCCATTGACAGCTCCAATACTTTTGTACATCCATACTCCAGGCAACAGTACAATTTTAATGTTTATGCTGATTGTACTAGTTCCCACATTATATACTTAGCGACTTGCTGCCAATGTAGTGCTTTCTATGTTGGCAAAACAGATCAACGTCTTAAGGAATGTATCCTTAGACATTTAAGGGACATCAAACAGAAAGATCCCAATAATGCCTTAGCAGCCCATATAGTACAGTATCCTTCTGTTCATTTTGTATTTAAGGCCATAGAGGCAGTCTGTCAGACCACAAGAGGAGGCGATGTTCATAATCGCACAGAGTTAAGGGAAACATGCTGGGTAATTAATTTAAGAGGGAACAGATTACCAGGCTTGAATACCATTGTGCCATTAAAACCTGCACTTAGGAATAGAAGGAATACGATCAGCAAGCTTACTTGAATGTTGCTTCATCCATATAATGTGTTCACATACATAGCTACTAGTTTTCTCATATACAATCTCATAGTAAAAAGAAGTACCGCGCCTTTAATTATAATGAAGGAAATTATACCTCTTTGCTAGCTGGCCTCCTTTTGGTTTGCAACAAGGGCGTGTCACAGATGAATGGCTGTGATGCCTTATAAATACAAAAGCTGAACAGTCCTTTTTTACGATCTGAGGAAGGCATATTTGCCGAAAGCGCTTATCGGAAGACTGAGGACTGCTTGTTTTATGTTATATTCTTTTTTTATTAAAGTTTTGATTTTATTATCAAGTTTTACTGCCATGGTGGACAACAGGAGTTTTTAGTAATATGTTATTACAAGGTTGAATCCAAGTAGTTAGAAGGAAAAGGGTTACAACAGAGTATGCTGGATAGCAGCAATTGGCGGATCCAGGGAGTATGGATTGGTAACCAGTGGAACAGCCACAGGGCTAACTGAACCAAGTAGAGTAAAAGATATGTGTATTCTAGAAGAGTTTAAGGAAGGATAACCCCACGGAAAGGTAGCATGGTTGCATGGTCCAGGGACAGCAGGGGAGGGAGACTCCAGACAATGTTGTAGCAGCGAAGAGAGCTCAGCGATTTACAAAACAGATTGTGAAACATCTCATAAAGGCAGGTACTGGGCTAATGATACAGCACCCTAGCATTACTGCTAATAACCTGAAACTGTAGATGGTGTGCATGGACGTTAGTGTCATATACCCAGAATGTAAGAGATCACTGCAATTCATTACATTCAACATGACTGAGCAAATCTTCACACATGGTCATATGTAGTATTCCAAATAGGAATGAATGAGTACACCCATTGTGGATATCACACAAATGGTCAGTTGCTTCTGAAAACATAAGAAATGCATACAAGTCAGTTCAGTCAAAGCAAATGGAATCCACTTTAATGACTGAGCAATACAGATTTAATCCTCAAAACATCATATCAAAAAGTGGGTCTATATTAGATAATCGAACTTTCAAAAGTTCAACTGTCATATGGTCGACACCATATGACAGAACTTTTAAAAGTTCGAACATCTAATAAAAAAAAAATAAACTACACAAATAACTGACCTGAATGTTTTAAGCAGGGGGCAAGTCCCCCTGAATCCCCCATGTGGGAGGCTGTGCCCCCCACACCCCCGCTCTTTAAATATACCAACTCTGAGATCACACTACAGTGCAGAAAAGGGAAATCTTCCCATTCTGTGCTGTACAGAGATCTCTGTTAAAACGTTCAAACTTTCAAAAATTCTATCATATGGTGTCGACCATATGACACTCAAACTTTTGAAAAGTTCGACTTTCTAATATAGACCCTCAAAAAGCAAGTAATAACTAACTAAATGGCATCTGAGTTAGGTTTCCTATCCAAACATAGAGCAAGGAGCAAGTAAATGGATAAAATCAGCATAATTCAGTTTATACATAACTGAATAGATACACATCCTAATTTTTGTTTACTGATTTTCAGCTTAGCAAATGGCCATCTTGTGCTAGCACTTTCCACTAATATGAAATATCTGATGGTTATATATGGGGAACTATCTAAGAAATTTAGTTAGATTTCCTCCAAGAAGCGCAACAACAAAATGGTGCTTCACCACTGCATCTTCATCCAACCAGAGGACTTTCCATAGAATTTTTTTATATTTATATTTTTAATTTGTTACCCAGGGAGGAGCACTAATTCACATGGACAATATTCAAACTCAGCCTGGGAACACATTATGGCAAAGTGACTTGATCAGAGTCGCACAGTATACAAATGAAGGTTGAGGGAATCAAACCGTGGACCACAGCCTTTTATTAACTTGAAATATAACAGTGCCTAATGCTTCAAGTGTAAGTGACAGGCCAGCTGTGAGGCAAATAGGGCACTCTTTTGTAATGTTATTAATGGGTCAATGTGTTAGAAAATGGTCAGCAACTGTTGCCATGGAATATAAAGCTAGGTTTGGAGGAAATAGTTTGTGGATGTTGTTGCTTCAGAGAATACCTGCAGCAGAACTTCACATTTTTTTCTACAGCAAGTTGCACACTTTTAAACTAATAAGAAACAACCACTGCCACATTACCAGTCTTACCAACAAGGTAAAAAGAGAAGTCAGAAGTAGACCAAAAGCTCTGGGTAGAAATTTATTGTTCAGCTCTGTAGCTCCAAATACTGTTCAACAGCTCAAAGTTAAAAAACGAAACAAATCCACTGTCCTACGGACCACATTAATCTCATGCGCTTTCACCCGGGCTCTCCCAGGCTTTGTCAAGATAAATAGCATACAATTCATCTTTCTTTTATAGTGCCATAATTAGATGTAATTACATTCTAATTGAAAGAGCAATTGTATAATTGACAAAATATCTCGTTCTTACTAGCTAGCCTCTTAAGATACGAGATAGTGCAAATACAAATTATATTACATTTTGAACTATCATACTATAAAAATACACTTTACATCATGTTTAAAACATTTTAAATAATCAATTATCAATTAAGTTATATGATAACTTAAAAACAGTATATAAAATACTTTGTTAATTAATAAAACCATCTACTCACTGCTATAAGTATACTAAAAAATTAATAATGCTTAATACCTTCTATATCATTTTTTAATAATTAGTAATAGGCACCTAGGAGCACACCTTTTTCTATAACTTAGCTCTCCTAAGCCTAAGAACACTACTTATACTAATTGTGTCATTTAATCCAGGAAATTTTGAGGCATTAAGCCTCAGTTGCCATAATAATTCCCTATATTCTAGGGATGTCTCCCAATCCCCTCCTCTAGTACTAGGCATAACTTGTTCCAAAACTACAAATTTTAATGACATCTCTTTACAAGTTAAAGAATGCTTATAAAAGGCGTTAGTTAATTTTTTCTTATTTATTTCGTATAGATGTTCATATATACGTTTCTTTAATGTTCTTTCGGTTTTGCCAACATAAAAACCTTGGCAATGTTGGCAGTAACCTAAATAAACTATGCCTTTTGCATTGCAATTAAACCTACCAGGGGAAATAATTTTCAACTTCCTTGATTTCAAATAAACACCTTTGTTGTTAAATAAAAAAGAACATTGCTTACAAGCATTACATCCATAGGTCCCAAATTTTAAATGTGTGTTAATATTTTTATTAATTTGGTTTATTTCTAATAAATCTTTTAAATTTTTGTTCCGCCTTCTAACAAAGAAGGGTTTGCTAGGAATAAATTTATTAATATCTTCATTTTTAGTTAAAACGGGCCAATACTTCTGGATAATATTCTCAATCTCCGTACTATTCAAGTTAAATGTGTGGAGAAATGCATCTCCTCTTTCTATACCCTGCTTATTTTCACTGTTAGTACTTGGTTTATTGCTAAAACCTTTTCCTAATAATGGATAATATTGCTCTCTTCTTTTTATAGAAATTTCTTCTACTAATGTGTCAAATAGCTGTTCTGGATAATCTTTCTCCAAGAACAACATTTTAAGAAATTCTAGTTCTTCCAAAAATACTTCGTCCTCACTACACATATGAGAAGCTCTAATAATCTGGCGCTTTATTATTCCCTTCTTTTGGGAAAACGGGTGGTTGCTTGTAAAATGCAAAAACATATTAGAGTAGCTTTTCTTTCTAAATATACTTGATTGGAATATGTTCTTTTCATAGTTTTTTTCTAACTTAACATCCAGGTAGTGTAAATGACTATGGTTTATAGCATATGTAAATCTAAGAAAATCTGTCGTTGAGCCAATGTAGGCCATAAACTCTTCAAAGTCTTGAGCTTCACCTCCCCACAAAATGCAGATATCGTCTAGGTACCGTTGGTAATGGACTATGTACTTCATCCATCCTGAAGAAAAAATATATTTTGACTCCCAGTAATGGAGAACTGTGTTGGCGTAAGCAGACGCACAAGGAGTGCCCATGGCAACCCCTCTATTTTGTTTAAATAGTTCTCCATTAAAGGAAATAAAATTGTTACTTAGAATTATCAACATAAATTCTGCTAACAACCCAGTGATATTGGCATTAAAGCCTGTTGCATGTGTAATGACTTCAGTAAACCATTCAAGACCTATAAAATGTGGTATGCTAGGAAACAATTCCACTATATCAATTGTTACCATTAATTTTGTGTTTAAAAAGTATTCTTTTTTAATGTTTCCTAAAAACTCCCACGAGTCTTTGCAGAGGCAAGGGTATGCTGAGACTAATTTTTTTATTGAAATGTCTATAAACTTTCCCAATGTTTCTGTTATTCCCTTCGCACCTGCCACTATAGGTCTGAAAAGTAATGGATTAAGTCCTTTATGGACTTTCGGAATGCCAAATATCACTGGTGTTAATGGTTTAGGTACCAATAAATAATTATAAAGCTGTTCATTGATTGCACCCTGCATCAAATGGTCCTCCAACATGTATTTGATCCTTGAATAGGCTATGTTACGCTCATTTAATGATACTTCACTATACTGTTGTGTGTCATGTAATAGTGTGTGTAAAATAGCCTCATATTCTTGTTTGTACATAAGTACCACGCCACCCCCTTTGTCTGTTTTCATTACCCTAATTTCTTCAGCTTTTAATAGTTTAATTAGGTCAAATACTTCCTTAGATAAATTTACGGGGTGTATCAGTCCTTCATTGCCCCTAATATTTCTAATTTCAGCTTCCACTAATTCCTCAAACACTTTCAATGCTGAGTGTAGTGGGGGGTTAAAGGTACTTGATCTATGGAAAATACTAAGCGTGTAATTACTATTGTTGAAAGTTATTCTCAAATTAAGTTGCCTCATGAACAACTTTAAATCTAAAACTGTGTTAGCAGTGTTTATAGAATGTGCAGGTACAAAATATAAACCTTTAGTAAACAGGTCAAAATATTCAGCCCTTGGTTCCAAGTCTGTATAGTTATAGATAGTAAAATTGTTCTGTTTCCAAATCTTACAATTATCTACATGTGAGACAGTAATTATTTCACTACCAACCCTTATCTCCTTGTTTTGTTCCATCTCTGCATTTGGGGGGTGTACTCTTTGTTCCTTTGCCTCCCCTGACCCTGTTGAAAAACCTGCTTAGGTTCCTGGTTAACCTTCTGTGCAAGTCTTTCACTTCTCCTAGGTGCCTGCATATCAGGTATGTCTTCACCATCATTGTCATAGCCAGTAGTGACATTAACATTACTGAATTTGTTAGAATACCATTGTTTTTTACCACTGAAAACATATGCTGTACCATTTCTATACTCTACCAAATCTCATTCAAGCTTTTTTATCTTTCTGGATACCACTCTCATACAGTGGTCATCCACTTCTTTAAATGTATTCTCATAGTCTCTTTTTAAACCAAAAAAATTGCTGTCCGTGACAATTGTATTGTTGAGGGTATTGACCTCAACCAGAAACACTGCCACTTTTGCCTCGTAGTCTTTGACCATAAGGTCTAACATCTCTAGCCCAGCTTTATTAAACACTTCAGTTAGGTCTTTAAATAAATCAGAGCCTGGTACTGCATTATTAGGAAACTTGCTGAGGCGCAATCCTTTCGGAATGCGCTGCACTTTAATGCATTCCTGTAAATATTGTATCTCGAGTTGTGCTGCCTTGTAAGCATATAGCTTATTACTTAACTCGTTTAATGAATGTTCTAGTTGGTCATTACATAAGTTGTTAAATTGAGCAGTACCTTTATTAAATGTGTAGCAACTGGTAGTCCATTTGGTAAAGTTGAAGTCTCTAGTTGTTCTTTGGCTTCCCGTTGGTCTCACATTTTGCTGCCTGCTACTAGGCTCACTCGGTCTTTGCCCCATGGATAGTACGTCATCAGCAGCTTCCGGTGAGCGGTTGGATCTCCTATCCGGAACCGCATTCTGCTCGCCGGCAAAAAATTGTTGATTTAGTGGTATTTTGTTAGAATTACCACCATTCTCTTTAATTAACATACCGCTTAGTTGTGAAAGCAGAATCAAGTACCTTTAACCCCCCACTACACTCAGCATTGAAAGTGTTTGAGGAACTAGTGGAAGCTGAAATTAGAAATATTAGGGGCAACGAAGGACTGATACACCCCATAAATTTATCTAAGGAAGTATTTGACCTAATTAAACTATTAAAAGCTGAAGAAATCAGGGTAATGAAAACAGACAAAGGGGGTGGCGTGGTACTTATGTACAAACAAGAATATGAGGCTATTTTACACACACTATTACATGACACACAACAGTATAGTGAAGTATCATTAAATGAGCGTAACATAGCCTATTCAAGGATCAAATACATGTTGGAGGACCATTTGATGCAGGGTGCGATCAATGAACAGCTTTATAATTATTTATTGGTACCTAAACCTTTAACACCAGTGATATTTGGCATTCCGAAAGTCCATAAAGGACTTAATCCATTACTTTTCAGACCTATAGTGGCAGGTGCGAAGGGAATAACAGAAACATTGGGAATGTTTATAGACATTTCAATAAAAAAATTAGTCCCAACATACCCTTGCCTCTGCAAAGACTCGTGGGAGTTTTTAGGAAACATTAAAAAAGAATACTTTTTAAACACAAAATTAATGGTAACAATTGATATAGTGGAATTGTTTCCTAGCATACCACATGTTATAGGTCTTGAATGGTTTACTGAAGTCATTACACACGCAACAGGCTTTAATGCCAATATCACTGGGTTGTTAGCAGAATTTATGGAGATCATTCTAAGTAACAATTTTATTTCCTTTAATGGAGAACTATTTAAACAAAATAGAGGGGTTGCCATGGGCACTCCTTGTGCGTCTGCTTACGCCAACACAGTTCTCCATTACTGGGAGTCAAAATATATTTTTTCTTCAGGATGGATGAAGTACATAGTCCATTACCAATGGTACCTAGACGATATCTGCATTTTGTGGGGAGGTGAAGCTCAAGACTTTGAAGAGTTTATGGCCTACATTGGCTCAACGACAGATTTTCTTAGATTTACATATGCTATAAACCATAGTCATTTACACTACCTGGATGTTAAGTTAGAAAAAAACTATGAAAAGAACATATTCCAATCAAGTATATTTAGAAAGAAAAGCTACTCTAATATGTTTTTGCATTTTACAAGCAACCACCCGTTTTCCCAAAAGAAGGGAATAATAAAGGGCCAGATTATTAGAGCTTCTCGTATGTGTAGTGAGGACAAAGTATTTTTGGAAGAACTAGAATTTCTTAAAATGTTGTTCTTGGAGAAAGATTATCCAGAACAGCTATTTGACACATTAGTAGAAGAAATTTCTATAAAAAGAAGAGAGCCATATTATCCATTATTAGGAAAAGGTTTTAGCAATAAACCAAGTACTAACAGTGAAAATAAGCAGGGTATAGAAAGAGGAGATGCGTTTCTCCACACATTTAACTTGAATAGTACGGAGATTGAGAATATTATCCGGAAGTATTGGCCCGTTTTAACTAAAAATGAAGATATTAATAAATTTATTCGTAGCAAACCCTTCTTTGTTAGAAGGCGGAACAAAAATTTTAAAGATTTATTAGAAATGAACCAAATTAATAAAAATATTAACACACATTTAAAATTTGGGACCTATGGATGTAATGCTTGTAAGCAATGTTCTTTTTTATTTAACAACAAAGGTGTTTATTTGAAATCAAGGAAGTTGAAAATTATTTCCCCTGGTAGGTTTAATTGCAATGCAAAAGGCGTAGTTTATTTAGGTTATTGCCAACATTGCCAAGGTTTTTATGTTGGCAAAACCGAAAGAACATTAAAGAAACGTATATATGAACATCTATACGAAATAAATAAGAAAAAATTAACTAACGCCTTTTATAAGCATTCTTTAACTTGTAAAGAGATGTCATTAAAATTTGTAGTTTTGGAACAAGTTATGCCTAGTACTAGAGGAGGGGATTGGGAGACATCCCTAGAATATAGGGAATTATTATGGCAACTGAGGCTTAATGCCTCAAAATTTCCTGGATTAAATGACACAATTAGTATAAGTAGTGTTCTTAGGCTTAGGAGAGCTAAGTTATAGAAAAAGGTGTGCTCCTAGGTGCCTATTACTAATTATTAAAAAATGATATAGAAGGTATTAAGCATTATTAATTTTTTAGTATACTTATAGCAGTGAGTAGATGGTTTTATTAATTAACAAAGTATTTTATATACTGTTTTTAAGTTATCATATAACTTAATTGATAATTGATTATTTAAAATGTTTTAAACATGATGTAAAGTGTATTTTTATAGTATGATAGTTCAAAATGTAATGTAATTTGTATTTGCACTATCTCATATCTTAAGAGGCTAGCTAGTAAGAACGAGATATTTTGTCAATTATACAATTGCTCTTTCAATTAGAATGTAATTACATCTAATTATAGCACTATAAAAGAAAGATGAATTGTATGCTATTTATCTTGACAAAGCCTGGGAGAGCCCGGGTGAAAGCGCTTGAGATTAATGTGGTCCGTAGGACAGTGGATTTGTTTCGTTTTTTAACTTTGAGCTGTTGAACAGTATTTGGAGCTGCAGAGCTGAACAATAAATTTCTACCCAGAGCTTTTGGTCTACTTCTGACTTCTCTTTTCACTTTTAAACTAAAACTACTTATGAGCATGTTGTGTACTGACACACCTTTAAGCTAGTTATTCTACTTCACAGGAGGTTTTAGCACGGGTTTCTTCATAGAGCATATTGCTACTCAGCTTGGCTTACTTGTGAAAGAAAAACTGGTTTCTCAAGCTGCTGGGTATTCATAGCTATTAGCAATCTGGCAGTGAGTTCTTTTCATGGCTGACACACCACAACATTCTGTGGGCAGTTTGCTATCTGGCCCTTGATATCAACTTCATTCATTTCCAGTTTAAAGTAATTTATGCAGGGATAAAAACATATACAATTAATTTATTTTTAAAGCTTGTCCATTTTATTTAGCTGCAGTCAAGTTCTAAAGTGACTGCATGCTGCTACAAGCTATCTGACATAGTAAACTGAAATGTGTAGCTATACAATTCTAGTAGCATGAGCTGCTCGCTATGAACTGAGCTACAAGCTGTTTGCTATACGCTATCTGCTGTGAACTGTTGAACTGACTGTCCGGTAGCATCAAAAACAGTGTCAATTAAAGAACATCAGTGAGACCAATTTTACTGCTATGCAGAGCAGTAGAAAACTTTTAATACTGTTACTTCCAACATTTATTTCAGAGATCCATTTCAGGGAAGTATGAGTAATCACAACTTTAAAGTTCTTTATTTTAAATACTTCAGAGAAGTTTTAGTTTTGTTAATCATAGCACCAAATATGAAGAGCAGTGAAAATAAAACACTGAAAAAAAAATTTTTTTTAGATTAGTATCTTTTTATACAGGGAGCAAAGCACCCCTTTTTACATCTGCAAAGTCCAAGGTTGCATTGTCTTGAAGTAAAGAGCATTCATTGTTAGTTTTGCTGAGAAAGCAGCTATTCCATTTATCTTCAGAGTAAGTATATTTAGTATGGAGGGGTGTGGGGTGCTGCCCCCAACAGTGGGGTTCAGGGGGATGCACCCTATGCAAAACATTTATATGCTATTCTTACAGATTAAAGTGACATTGAATAGCATATTTTGGCATCTGGTATTTCATTTCTGTTAATTTCAGTGTTTTAGATCTGGCTGTAGAAGATTTGCCTCTCACATATTTGTCTGTACCTTATGTACCATATGATGCATAAGGTAGCTGTGTGACCACCATGTTGCTGTCCTGAATGCATACCATGGGTCCTCATAGTATACAGATATTTTTACCTACGCAGAGCTGTTGTCTTCCAACCAAGAAAAATGCTTATGACATGTACAGCACAATGCTTATAGTAGGCATTCATTGATGTTTACCATGATGTTAGTACTGCGTATTTGTCGATATGTGACAGCTATGCCTATGACAGATACATGCTTTCTTACCTACACTGCTTTGGCGTGTTACATAGGACTCTGTCAGAAGTCCATAACTACCAAGGAAAGTTCTAGAACAAAGGATATAGTACAGCTGCTTTCAGAGAAGCAGTACAGTACTGTGGACTACTTTCCCCACAAAAGGCTAAAAAAAAATGCAAATTCAACCAATATAGTACTCTACATATATGGTACATAGGCATGCACATACGAATGATGCACCAACGTGAGACATTTGTAACGCCTGTAATGAAATGGCATTGACACTGGTGCTTAGGAAACCATTCATCTCAAATATAATTTGCCAGTTCTGTGGTGTGAAGGAATGGAGCCTTGATTATACCTTTGATTCATTTCACGGTCTGAGGACTGGAGAAGCCATATGGGAAAATAAGAATGATGACGCTTTGCCTTCTCAACTCTATCGGGGGGAGTTAGAATGGATGTCTTGGGGGAATAGTCTCTATTATAATCCTCACTGGAGACTGGAAAGCCAATGGATGCAGGCTTATCAGAAACAAAACTTTTGGGGATTACACTATCTGTAGAAGTGGGTAGCCACCCCGACACTTACCATTGAACATCCACTAGTTGATTATTGACTGGATGCACAGGAAACATAGTAAGGCATAAAAGGAAGAAAAACCCTGATGGCTGTCTGAAGGACTTAAAACACCCAATAAACATCAGTTAACTTGTTACAGCCTAGTGATGCCTCCAGCTGTTTCTGTTTTTCACCCTAATGATGCATCTAGGTATCTAACATAGCCCACTCATATTTGCATTAATAATTCCAAAACCATGCTACATATTTCATCCTAAAACTTACATGGTGGGAAACACAATTGCACTGACATTTGACCTCTGTCTAGTGCTGCTAAAGCGATATTAACTGTTGTTCACATGTCATTTATTTGTATTCTCATCATTTTCATACTTTTCTAAATATCTCAACAACCAAGTACCACAGACAGAACTGCATACTCTCATGTGAAAACTAACAAATGGAAAAACAAAATGCTTCTGACAGTACATGTGCAGGTTGAATAGTTACTGAGATATAATAAGTTGTTTACAAAATATTACAAAATTAAGATTTACTATGTTTGTTATGACTTATAAAATCCATTTTAATACCTAGATTCTAATGATCTACCACTGTATAGAATTGTTTTTGATGAACAATTTGCCATTTACATTTCTTCAGTAAGCCTTCTACTATCAGAGATATGAACATTTGCTTGATATATAAGGATGTAATTTAATTTTGTCAAAAACTCAGGATGCAATCATTGGAAGTCAGAGTACAAAACTCCAGACCTCTATTGGAATGAGTGAATTGAAAGAAAGGGCTCCATCCCAGCAAAGACAGAGAGAGGGAGAGAGTACTTGATGAAGAGATGTTTGCCTCTTAGGAAAATAAATTTGACCAAAATTAGGAAAACTAAGTGGTTGATAGCCAGAGAGTTTACTGGAGTTTGTTGCTAGAGGAAGTGTTGGAAAAGACCAAGAAGCAACAGTAGGGAGAACTGATGATCTTCTTGAAGGACTGCTTGGACTTTTCCAGAGACTATTAGAAATATTTGGTGGATGTGGAAACCAAGTATAAGATGTTGTGTTCTTCTTGTTACATAGAAAAACCTGACTTCACTTTACCTTTTTCTAATGAAATTGAAAATAGAATGCATTGAGCAACCTAACCTGCAAGCTTCGTCACTTCCTCACTATTATTTACATTTCACCCCTAAACAACCTCCATCTATTTAAGCAATAACCCACGCCTCGGTGTGGGTAATGCTGGATTTACCCACGGTTGGTGTGGTTTGGTCATGAGGGGAAAGCCCGAGTGGCCAAACAAAGACAACCTTGGGTAAATCCAGCATTACCCACACCCAGAAATGGGTTATTGCTATTATACAGTGACATTGTTTAAGAAAAAAATACTTACTTTTCTTAAATAATGGCATTGTATAATGCCTCCGTGCTGTCCTTCTGCAGCTGTCCAGTATTCTGCAGCAGTTCTGATGTACTGCGCGTGCATATACTTACGCAGTACATCAGAGCTGTGTGTGGAAGTAACGGACAAAGGAATATTTCCGTTGCTTTTTTTTTAAGCTATCTCACTATGTTAAACCCGTTTAACATAGCAAGATTACAGCAATGGAGCTCTTCCATTCTCTGTTGCTGTCTAACACAAAAAAAAAAAAAAAAAGACATACTAATGGAAAACTCCGGGCGACCGGACCTTTTTCCATTAGTATAAGTCGGATTTACAACGGGCACGCTGACCAATCAGCATGCATGTTTTGGAATATTAATGGAGGGGTCATTGTATAATTTCCACTATACCTACCTACTGAACCATCCCCTTCTACAGTTATCTAGTTAAATTGCTATTATGATACTGCCACCCTGTTACTTGCCTATTGCCTCAAATGGCTGCAAATGGATATCTCATAACTCTGCAAACTGAATGTTATGTAGTTACATACTGTGTTACTCTACTGTAATCAACTTATTTGCATCACTATATTTCCGTACACTACTTGTATCTGCCTTCTGTTTGACTTACTAATTCATATATTGTAAGCTGAATAGCCCAGGTTGTGCCTGAAAAGAGTTATTGGACCACATCACCTACCTGGCAATCAAATGTAAAATAAAAAAAATAAATGCATACCTGGTAATCAAATGTAAAATAAAACAAATAAATTCATTACATAAAGAACTAGGATAGTCAACCTCTTCGTTATTTAATTTATGCTATTTGTAAGACAAGAAACCTAAAATCTGTAAAGTGACTAGCCTCCTCAACACTTCTCTGTTTCATTTATTTTTAATTTCATACTGAAGTTCATGCATCCTAATGTTGAAATTCCTTTCCATTTTGCCAACACTATATTTAGAAGAGGAACAAAACACCACATAAATTTTGCTAGCAGATTTGCAGTCAGCATAATCTTTAAGAAAAAATGCCCCTTTCCATATGTTTGAAATGCCTACTTTCATGCAGAAAAGAACACCAGTTACAATTATTTTAATACAAATTACACTGCTGGGAGGTCACGTTTCAAGCTATTTGGGCCCCAGTGAGGCTGTGTTTTTGGCCTTAGTGAGCACTGCCAGGACCTGGCAATTATGCTAGTAGGTATTTCAATGGGGGAGATAGGAGGAGTGGGGGGGGGGTGAAAGTTTGTATTGAATTTGTCAGCAAGCATATTCGCTACATCACTCTTCTCAGTGAAGGTAGCACCATTGACCACCAGTTCTGCACACTGCTATATGCTACCTTTGAGGTTTTGGACATAGTTGTAGAAGGCCTTGTAGTTGCCTTAGTCTGGGAGGCTATCTTGACCGTGTAATTGGCCATACTGGACTTAATTAGTCCTTTTAGTTTCATGTTTAGCTTAATTAGAGAGCTCTTATCATTATGGAGTTGCTCTTCCTGATCTTAGCTATGACCTTTTTTCTTTCGTTATATACCCCATTAAGGTTAGGAATCCACTAGTGTGGTTTGTTTTTAGAGTTTGTTTTGGGCTTAATTCTAGTAGGTACAGAAGCCTCTATATGGCCATTTACATGGTTTATCTCTGTGAATAATTCCTCATAGGTTGCTGTGAACCTGGGGTTAGGAGGGGCACTGCATTTTGACAAACTATCACTTTACATGATGTAGTTTGATTTGGAATAGTTTCTAACTATTACTTGGTTTGCTGGGGTTACTGAGTTGATTTTTATATATGAAGGAGACAGCTTTGTGGTTTGATCTACTCCTACTTAATCCTCATTCTCGCTTCTTCTACCACTACTTACTAATTTCAACCCAAATATCATTCTTTGTCTCCCCTTTGTTTTCTTTTAATTTCTGTCTGATACAACCTTATGCAAATGCACAGGTAATTGCTTATTTCTGATCCTCTTCCCATAGACAAAAATTGTATGCTGGAAGGTTAGCATTAATCATCTGTTACACCTAATTATTTATGCAAAAATATTTATGTAACCAAGATAAAAGTATCATATACAGTGTGGAAATGAAAATATACTGCATATTGTCTATATATGTGAATACTGCAGCTTTTCTCCCTGGCCCATCACTGAAAAAGATCATCTATCCCAGTCGGAGTTTTCTGGTCAACAAAGATAAATAAATAAATAGTAATAGTAGTAGTAGTTTTACTATTGTTTTCATGCTGCTTTGCACACTATTATAGAATGCTTGCATTTATATTTTTCCTTTCTATATTGCTATGTATTAACCTTACTAATCTACTGATATATAGCATGACAGTGTATAACCATTTGCAAGGTAAATCCTTGAGGAAAAAGGAGTGCATAAAGTCATGCAATTCAAAAGCTGTTTTCTAGCAGAAAACACACGTTGCTTGGTTATCTCTGCTGGTGTCTTTTTTCAGCTCATAAAAGCAATCAGACTAATTGGCACAGCTCAAAGGAATGGACTCTAAAGCTGGACATATGAACTGTGCATTACCTTCCTCTGGAGCATCGAAGTGTCAAGTGGTCACAAAGGGTTATACACTCAGGGGATCTTATAGGAATCCTAATGGTTACAAATCAAATCCCTTCCTCTCCCCAAAACACAGTTTTGCCTAACAGTAATACATATGGGAGAAAAACATGCCTGTGTTCACCAGACTTAAACTACTAAAAAATAGCCTCAAAGAATTATATATTAGCAACTACAGCTGGAATTAATCTACAGCAGAGTGCTAGGACATGCTCTTTTTGCCTTTTACGGCAAGAGGCATATGCTTGGAGAGAAACCTGAATAATTACACAGTCATTCTTTCTTCAACATTTTTATCAGTTCAAGCAGTCTCGTCTGAGCTGTTCAGTTAACAATTGCAGTTGAACTCTGAATAAGGGCCTGCCTTGGTTATATGACAGAGGACTACTATAAAGTCTCACTCTGCTAAAGGAACTGAAGTTATGGTGCGTCATCTTGCTTGTTCCAAGGCCCTGTTCATCCACATAGGCAAAAAAAAAGACGACTTGCAGAGAAGAAGAGATTTGCCTAATAATGGAACCAGCCAAGTTCTGTCC
The DNA here is from genome assembly GCF_019279795.1 of Protopterus annectens. Lineage (NCBI taxonomy): Eukaryota > Metazoa > Chordata > Ceratodontiformes > Protopteridae > Protopterus > Protopterus annectens. The sequence goes on from NC_056741.1 coordinate 700,752,566, forward strand.
ATTATTGAACAATATTTGCCCAAGGAGACCACCACAGGTTTGCAAGTAATTATTCTCAGATTATTCCTCCAGAGACTGGACATAGAAATCCAAAATGCTTCTCCAGTGAGCATCAAGAAACAAAGACCGTTGAAAAGACTCTGCAAATTTTTTTGGAGACTTACAAATGTTATTTGGCCATGCCTGTCATTATTGAGGGACACTGAACTAATGCGAGTGACATTTTCCTGCCTTGTCAGTGCAGTACAATACCTTTGATTAATGACTAATCATTAAGTTGAATTAATTTATTTTAATAGTGTAACAATTCCTATTTTATGCAACTCAAACCTGATGCAAGCTTACTGTTTTAATTCTTAGCTCAATCTCACCCTATAAAATAGTTTTGCAAAGGGGAAAATAAGGACTCAACCAACTCATTTTCCACTATGAAATGCAGAGATAATAATATAATTACTGCATTCTTACATATTTGTTCTCACAATATAAACCATCACAGCAATACCAAGAGTATGAATAGGTGGACTAAGAGAAAGGATACTTTTTGGTAATGGCTTCACTATTATTATTATAATAATTGTTGTGGGGCTGTACTGGCACTAATAATGAGGGTTGAGATCTTGGAAGTTAAGCCATGAGGAAAGTAGTGGGCTTGGATGGACTGCTATTAGAATTATGTGTTAAGAGCCCTGAAATGGTTATCCCAGTTTAATTTCTCCAAGTCTTTTGGTTTCTAATATCACGATAGGAATGGACGCCACTCCTAAATCAAAGTATGATTATAGGTTGTGATATTACTATTGTTTCAATCTTTGATGTTATCAAACACTGTTCTTCGCAGCACCCACAGTTTGCTCTGAATTGCCTGCTTCTACAATTCATATGCAGTTACATGTATCGGTAGCATATCTAAAGAAGACTGTCAATTATTTTTCATGAGACCCATTGCTCGTACTACTATTGGAACTATCTGGGTATCGTTCTTCCACATTGCCCTCATTTCTTTTTGCATATCCTGGCATTTTATGACTTTGTATCTCACTATACATAAGACATTGTAATCAGTGGGTGTAACAATTTCAATGATCAATGCTACTTTTGTTGTCTTTTCATGGACTACTATATCTGGCGGCTTTCTCACATCTATTTTTTGAACTGATGGCAGTGGGTAATCCCATGTGATATAAGCTTCATCATTCTCTATAATGCTTTGTGTCTCATGTTTTCAGCTACTTCAGTATTGTAATCTTTGCACAATCCCCAATGCAACAGTCTTGCCACATTATTATGCCTTTCAGTATACAGGTCCACTGCCATTAGTGTATCACACCCAGCAACAAGATGTGCAACTGTTTCCAGTTCTGTTTTACAGAACCTGCATTTGTATGTTTCTTCCACATGCTCGCATGGCGCAGTGGTGTAATAGTTAGCACTGTCATCTCACAGCAAGATGTTCTCTGGTTCGATTCTTGGCTGTTGTGCCTTATTTGCAGAGTCTGCATGTCCTCCCTGTGTTTGTGTGGGTTTCCTCCAGGTGCTCTGGTTTCCTTCCATGTTACAAAGACATGCGTGTCTGGAGCATTTCTCCCCGAGCCCCCAATAAAAATTGGCTCATTCCAAGTCAGATTTTCCTGCTAAACAAATGTTAAATGCTCAATGGACTTTGTAAACCAACATATACATAGTACACTATTCTGGACCACTAATATTAACCTTTCATCTTTTGGTTTAAATTCACATCTGTTTAACCATTCTCGCTTCAGATCCTAATGGCACCCCAGCCAAGAATTCTAAGATTTTTCTGTATTTGCATCTATACTTATGCCTTATCCCAGGTTTATTCAAGACGATGGCAAGGTGAAGGACCTTGAACAAGTGATTTCATACATGCAACTATCTGTCCTGAATTCTGGCTTTTTTTACGTTTATTATACCAGGTGCTTCTATGAGACGGAGGCTTGGTGCATTGAGATGAGTGCGGATGCATTCCAGGATTGCAAGTGAATGACTGCAAAGAGAAAAAGGTGTCAGACATCTTAAAGTGTGGTACACTGATACACAATATTCTTGTTCTTTTCATCTGCTTCTGTCAATACCAGAGATGTGATGGTTGGTGTTTTCAGTGGGCATCTGTTAATTTCTATTCTAGTGCCACAGAAAGATGCATAAAATACAGAAGTTTTACAGTTCAAACAATACAAGGAAATTCAGTCCGGAACATTTTAATGTCCTACATTCCATAAAACTGACTCCTCTGAAGTTTTATCCCACTAAAAAGATGCAATATTTTAAGGATACCTTTATGAAGACCCTTCACAGCTAAAGTACAAAATTGGAACTCCACATACCTTACTGATGACTCTGATAATTGCTGTGATGTAGCAGATATCATCTGTGGGTCAGCTAAAATTTCAGGTTTATTGCAGTGCTTTTAACATGAACACAATTAAATCATGAAATATAATAATAATAATAATAATAATAATAATTATATGATAAAATATTTGTAAGAAGCAATACTGAAAAGAGTGAAACAACAAACATATACAGAATGTATATCTCATCGCATTGTTTAAATGACAGCTATGACCAACCACCATAGTGGGTATTTAATACTGGCAGATAATGTGAATGGCTTTGAAACAGCCAAAAACAAGGAACTGCTGAAAGCAACTGATGCAATTGTTAAAAAGTGCATCTAAATAAGTCACAGTAACAGTCATCTGAAAAACTCTCTATGCATCTTGCTCCAGATGTTTTCATAGTGCTCCTCCATGTTGCCACCCTCCACAGATGTTTGCATAGTGCTCCTCCATGTTGCCACCCTCCACAGATGTTTACATAGTGCTCCTCCATGTTGCCACCCTCCACAGATGTTTGCATAGTGATCCTCGATGTTGACACCCCCCAAACCAATATTATGTATTGAGCCTCCCATTTTTTATGGCTTCAAATGTTCCACCTTCAAATCTGTCCAAGTTCAAAAACATGCTCAAATCCAAATTCAGACCAGAGTAAACTAAGTGCTGGCAAATTCAAATGAAACTGAAATTATGATCCATCCACAACAGTAAGCAGCACAATACTCCACAGAATTCACATCCCAAAAAACACCAACACGTTTCTTAGACAACAGGAGTAAAACTGCAACAACTGGCAACTTCCAGGTAAATCTCCATAGATATTAAGTAACTGAAAACCAAAATTGCAGCAAAGCTCTATCTGCCAACAAATGAAATTGCCTGATGACCTCCAAACATTTTTGAGACTAGAAACCAGATTAAGTCCTCATAATATCTACAAGGCAAATCAGTCCAAGATTATTAAAGTCTTGGCAGCAATGCCACCCCCTATATGACACTTCCTGTCTCCAGGAAGATGACATAAGATAGGACTGTGTTGAATTTGTGCTATCCCATCCAGTTATCAAGGCTCACCAAAAAGGTGGCAAAGCTTTACATTGTTTAATATGAACAAGTAGTTTATACAAGAGATGGGACTGCACTGGGAGTTGAATATACCATGCCAGCATTTTCTGATTACTGGCTGTTGAAGATTAAAATCCTTAAATCTTTGTAGTGCTGTTAGTTTTGTGATGGTGCGGGAGATCAGGGAAGGAAGAGTCCTCTATCCCTTTCCACTTTATTTCTCCCTATACTATCTTTGTTTTTCTCTCCTTTCATCCCTCTCCTACTTTTATCCCTATCTCAAGCAATGCTTCAAATCTTCTTTCAATCACCTTTTATCGCTATCTTTATCTATCTGTCCTATCTTCTGTTTATCTGTAATTATATTGTACCTCTTCTAAAACTGCTCTACATCTCCCATTATTTCTTATTTCTCCTTCTACAGTTGGACACTTTATTTGTAAATGTTGTAAATGCCACATACTTCATTAAATTGTTACTGTCTGCATATATTTTGCTATTTCCACTTTTTAATTTGTGTAATATGCAATGTTTTATTTTATTTCTCTTTTTTCTGGAGCTTTTCTCCTCCGGACTCCACTGAAAAGGGATCTAACAATGATTTACGTTGACTATCCTGGTTAACAAAGATAAATAAATAAAATAAATTCTCAAAAAAAGTCTAAAAAACACCATTGATCAGCTCCTGAATCCCTATGTACACATCTTTCCCCATTTTACAGACTTGATCATGCTAATACTGCCACCTGCATTGGATTGCATTTTAGAAATGCATTTCAGCAAACTGCCAGCAATGATTTTCAATGCATCATTACTCCACTATGCCTATACCAAATTCCATGTTTGTATGTTTCAAACTGTTACTCACTACATGGTTATGGTATATAAACTTTTCTGTAAACTAAAACCTGGATGAGGTTACATCAACAAATTACTACCAGAATTCTTGAAAGCTAGACAGGTATAAACCATATCCTGCTACTATCTTTGCAAAAATGAGATTTTCACATGCAGTACAAAGCCAAATTATTCACAGAGCCAATATCTTAAGTAAAGCATAGCTGCATGAGTTTAAAGATCTATTTAGGAAAAATCTAGAAGTGTTGTTATGTTGTTTCTCAATTACATCTGTCTGCTGGGATGCTATTAGGGGTTAAAACATGTACATGAGAAGGTTTCAAACTACAATGATGTGATTATGACAGGATAGCCAGATGATGCTAAATCATTGCATCTAAACAATTAAGCTTATTTTCCTTACAGAGATTAACCCTTTTGTATTCAAGTCTGCCATTCAAAAATATGAGTACTCTGTTATGAGAAGCCATGTTAAATGAAAATCTAAATTACTGGAAGGAGCAAGTATGAAGAAAGGTCTCATGATATTCAATATTGGACCAGATAGAGCAAACAGTGCAGAAATGTCAGGTGTATAGCAAGTTCATACATCAAAATTAACAAAGGGCAGATGATACCATATGGTATTTTGTGTTTATACCAGAAGAAAGCAGGAGAGTGCTTACTTCAATATAAAGAAGCACTTTGTCTCTTGTGTGGGGACTGCTGCTCAAAATTTTGAGAAAATGTGCAGTTACAGAATACCACAAACCAAAATGCTGTTACAGTGTTGAAATCAGTCCTTGGTAGACTTCATAATTATATGACATCATATAATGTTCCTCAGTTTGTGAGGCAGGAATTTTGCAGCTTTGTGAACTGAGAATTGAAACACATTACTTTGAGTCCTGGATATATTCAAAGCAATGGGCAACTGGAACACATGTATTTATTTATTTTATTTATGCTTTGTTGAACAAGTTAGTCCCACAAGGCTAATAGCCTCTTTTTAGGGGAGACCTGTGGTGGTATTTATACTACTAGGGGAAATTTGGCCAGGGCATTGGGCAACTTTCTCTACTCTTTGGAGCTGCCAGATGGTGCCAGAGGGCTCATACAACAGCATGGAAGAGGCCTGTGGGAGGGATCAACAGCATGGAGGAAGAGGGAAAGGTTATGCAGAGTTTCCAGATGGAAAGTACTAGTTTGGATTTCTTTTTATATAGAATTTCAAAATGTACACAAAGATTCCTGTGTGGTGAATGTTACAAATGAGAAGTGTTTAGCTTGAAGGAAGTAAGTGGGTCTGTTGAAGTGGTGTAGATAACAGAACTGGAGTCAGGAGAGCTTGCAGATGATAATATGTTAAAAATAATTAAGCAAGATGATCCAGGTGATAATTCTGCTATTTCATGGGGTGAGGCAACAGAAAACTTTTTTGGAAGTACTGAGGGTGGTAATGTGGAAAAGGAACCAAGTGATATAGCAGCAGAAAATGCAGCAGTTAAAACTCATGCAACAGTGACAGAAAGCAAAAGACAAAAGCAGTAACAAATAGAGAAGGGGTCTGGTTTTGTGGCAGCAGATAATGCAGTAGCTAAAACATATGCAGCAGTGACAACAGGCAAAAAAGGAGAGCAGCAACAAACTGTAAGTAAAACTGCTTTTAAAAAGAAGAGAAGACCAACTGTGAGAATAAAAACACAAAGGACAATGCAATAGACAGATATTATTTATGGAACGATTTGGTGCTGTATCTGTAAGTTTGTTTGTCTGCGGTAGCATTTCACTCCAGACACTCCTTTGCTCTGCATTTACATTAGGAGGACTGTGATTATTCATTAAGTGGCAGTAGGTGTTTACCTAGGCTATCTGAGCTTGGATGTACACAAAAGGGCTCTAAATATAGTTGTTTTATTAGCCAGAGGACTCAGTCAGTTTTCTGTTTTTCCAGTGCTGGTATAAATTTGGCACATTTGCATGGAGCTGTTCACTGTGCCAGTGCCCTATACAGATGAAAACATCTGGAAATATTTTTTATTTTCATTAGTGTGAAATTTTAATGTGTTAGTGTTAATTACCATATTATAACACCCAGGACCACTGATGCTCAGAGAGCATCTGATGTGGCACTGGGCAGCATTATTGGTTAGGTTAGCTACAGATTACACCACGTAAGCATACTTCTCTCATCCATTTACAAACACCCTCCACTCTTATTCCATTCAAGTATGCATTAAGACTTGCAACCATGGATGGGCACTTTCCTGCTATCTCTGCATCCATCTTGCTAGACATGGGTATCCTGAGGTAATGTAACAATTGCCTTAAGTACATGGACAACCACTTAATTCTCGAACAAATACAGTATGTAACAGATGTAGTTACACAGCGACATCAGAGGCTAGAATCTCACATACAGACATAAAAGGCAACAAACAGGTTGTCAGCAACTCACACACATCACTCACCACACACACAAAGGACCACACACACAGACCCACATATGCAGAGGTGCTTACATGTAACTTATCCAAACCTCAATGGTCTCTCAAGATCAGTTCTCAGAAACCCCACATGTACTTAACAAGACAATTCCCATCACAACACAGAAAGCCACATCGCATGGTGCCTCAACTACCAAGCCCATAAGGCAAAACCTTCCATGACCCAATATCCTGGTCATAAGAGTCTCCATTGTGAGACACACTGATGTCCCTCTTACCAGGCTGGATAAGGATAAGGTTACAGTCAGTTGCCTATCAGGGGCCAGGATTCACCAGATCACACAAGCACTCAGGTCACTTACCCATATGTACCAGTATGACTTAGTCATAGTCCATGTGGGTGTGAATGACCTGAGACATACTCCCTTGGACTATATGAAGTGAGACATGATTGACCTCTCAGAACATGTGTCACAGGCAGATATGCGCATAGCATTGAGCAGCATTCTACCATCTCCAAGGATGATGCCACAATACCCACAGAAAGTGATCAACTTTAACAATTAGCTTAGTTGCTGGTATCATTCAAAAGGGGTCCAATACTTGTCAGCCTGCAAGGACATGGTTGGTAGGCCACGCTGCTTTGCCAGGGATGGTCTTCACCTGTCACCTCTGGCTTTCGAATATTAGCCAAAACATTAATCACCCCTGTAGTGCCTTTTTTAGGCATTGCCAAACAGACAAACCTTCTAAAATAACAAAAGCTACTCAGGACAACCTAAAGGTGTTACTGCTCAGTGCTACGAGACTCAACAAGAAACTGCACTCCCTGGAAGCTCTCCTCCCCCTGGAGAATGCTGATGACTGTGACGTTACTGAAACATGGATCAAATACATGGAAAGCATTCTGGCAGTGCATGGCTATAACGCAACAAGCTTCCTATTCACATTAAGCAGAGCCCTTCCCTGGTTCTCTTTAAATATAATTTGGATCAATGGATGGGGAATCACAAATTCACATCTGGGGTAGTTCCTATGTCCCTTATGGACAGGGGCAATCTGTAAGATACTTAATGCACAGGCACAAATCCATGTCATTCTCTTACCCCTAGGGGGCATATATTGGGTAAAATCAGGTTATATTGGCTAGGTTTGCAAGGGCCCTTAAGCTGTTAGTCTAGTAATCTCCTGTAAACCTAAGAAATCTCAAGAATTTCTGCCTTTTATACAGAGGTTTTTTGTGAATTAGAATTTGGAACTGAAGGGCTAATTATGCAATTTCTGGAACTCTGTAACAAAAAGAAGGGCATTTATCCATGGAATAATTATTTGTTTTCTGTTAGTAATTAAAATGTAAAAAATTACTTTGCAGTTTAGAACTGATGAACTGGGAAACAATGACATTAAAATGCATGCAGGGTCTGGGTGAAACTGATGATAATACTGTGAAAGTTAGAGATGAGAGAAATTTATGGAATGGAGTGCTGAGGCTGGAAGCTGTCTTGAAATGTGAAAAAAATGGTAAAATACTTGCTAAGTGCTATTTTTGTTGCTGGTCATAGGACATTAAGATATGCTGGTCAGCCTAAATCATACCTGTTTTGTGGGGGCTTTTTCTCATTTAATTAATGATTGTAACAAGGTACAATGTAACCAGTGTGGAGAGAAAGGGCATACAACAAGAAGGTGTGTGCCTGAATGCAGGTTGTATAAAAAAGGGACACTTTTGGATGGATTGTCAAGAGTAAACAATACATCATGAAAAAGAAGGGGTGAGGGAGGAAAGCATACATGATGAATGGAACAGGATGAACTAGTTACAAAGAAATTGTAGAAAAACAAAAAAAAACATGGAGGGTAAAAACGAGGAGAAAAAGAGTATGTCCAGGAAGGGGGGGGGTCAGAAGAAATTGGTGTTAATAATTTTTGAAGTACTAGCAAGTGAAAAATCTGATTCTGATGATCATTGATTATTTGTACATAAACCCTGGAAAAACACTTAGTTGGGGGAAAGATTAAAAATAAGAAGTCAGAAACTTAAAAATATTTCCCCTAAATTTAAAAAAGAAGGAAAAGCAACAATTTTAGAGTACTTTCAGTAAATATGAATAGTATTAGTAATACTATAAGAATAATATGGATACTGGAATGGTATGCTAAATGTGATGTGTATTTTATTTTGTTAGACAATATAAAATTCCTGACAGGTGAAGAAAGATTGTAAACAGATCAATTGTTTAGTGTAAATATAATATGGAACTTAGGAAGTGAACACTGTTCTGGAATGGCTGTCCTGTGTTTAAAAAACAGTGAAAATATGAAATGTAATGCTGGTAAGGATGTGAAGGTTAACTTGTAGGGATGTAAGGTGGAGAGAACGTTTACAAAATTATAGCATTAGATGTATATATAACTAGCAAGGAAAGAGAGAATCTATCAAATATTAGACTATGTAGTATTTAACATTAACATTATAATTGCAGGAAACTTTAATTGTGATTTAAGGGGAAAATGTAAAAACAAAGGGTACTATGTAAAATATACAAGAAATGATAACACGTGGTAAACTGCTGTGTGGAACAAAAGGCAATGAACTTATAGAAAGGGGCACTTCAATCTGAAATTGATTATTTTGTATTTTCAAAAGGCTTGAGGAAAGCAGATGGTGATACAGCTGTAAGAGGTTTTTCAAACCATTTAGCAATAGGGATGAAGGTGATGGAAGAAAGGGAATATATTAAAGTAGGAAAGGGAATAAAAAGAATACATGTGAAATTATGGGATGAAATTGGAGAAGTATTGCAGTTATGGAAGGATCATATAACCATGAAGGACCTCTATAAGAACTAGTCCAAATAGTAGATTGAATTTAAAAAGAAGTATATTTTTTTTTCCTAAGGCCGATAATATAAGAAAGGAAGAGAAAGTGGAGTATGGGAAAATTTATAGAAATGTATTAGAGAATTTAGAAAATAATAGAAGAGAGTATTATGATATGGAAAAAGAAATATTTACAAGAAATTGAGAAAAAAATATGGTATTGCTGTTTAGGCAGAGAATTTATTTACAAGGCAGAATGCAGGTGGCATCTGCATATTTGGGTAAAATATTAAAGGAGGATATTAGTAAAATGAGGGAATGAGTATTGTAGTGCAATATGTGGAAAACATATAAGAGTAAAAAATGGAAAATAAGACAGAACAGAGAGTAAAAAAGTTAAAGAAGAATTTGAAAAGAAATCACTATTAGTGAATTGGATAAAGTACTTAGGAAAGTAAAAGTCAATTCAGTGTCAGTCACAGATGGTATAGCATATGGGCTATACAAAAAATTAATGGATTGGCAAAGAGAGTATTTTGTAAATGTACTGAATGAATGGTTGGAGGAAGGGTTTGTTTATGAAGAGTTATCTGGTGGGATATTAACACTTCAATGGAAGAAAGATGAGAAAAATGAAATAAAAAATCAGAGACCCAGCACACTAAATAACACAGATTATAAATGTTTTATGAGAATAAAACAGAGGAGAATGGAAGGAAGGATAAGGGATGTCATGGAAGAAAGTATATATGGAATAAAAGGGAAGGGATGTCAAGAATTGTTATTAGTTGTGAGAGAAATTCTGAATTATATTACAAGTAAAAGGGAGGATATAAAACTTATGCTAGGTGATATTAGCAGGGCATTTGATATAGTAGGACATGATGCTTTGTGGGATGTTATGGAGATGTATGGAATACATAATAGCAGAGTTAGAATCAGCACTAGGCAACCTAGGCAGTTGCTTAGGGCCTGGTGGCTGGGGTGCTGACTGGGGAGAGGGCTTCCACATTTATTTCTGAATTAATAATAAAAAAAAAAAAAAAAAGTTAAACATTTCTTCATAATGACGAGTCTTCTGCAATAAGAAGGCTCACACATTCTCGCTCCATGCATGCATCATATTCACGCACATAAGCGAACAAAATGTAAACATATTCTGTAAAGACACAGGCACCAAAAGAGGAAAGAAAACACACACAGAATTTAACTTGCAGTAGCACAGCCATTATTTTGTTTAAAGCTGGTGTGTGTGTGTGTGTGTGTGTGTGTGTGTGTGTGTGTGTGTGTGTGTGTGTGTGTGTGTGTGTGTGTGTGTGTGTGTGTGTGTGTGTGTGAGATGCCCTAGTTAATGATGGCAAGTTAGTCTGCTAACTTACTCAGGCTCAAACCCTGTAGCTTGGTTACAGGGAACAAGAGCTTGAATCCTCTACACCAACTACCAGACTGCTCAAGGATTTATTAGTTCCACTGAAGCCAAGAACCTGAATCCTCTTCATCAATTACTAGACTGCTAAATGAATTCTGAGATTCTTTGCATTTTCAAGGAATTGTTTGTTTCAATGGAAGAGAAGTTTACTGCTGCTCATGCTAAGTCTGGTTTCAATGTGTAGCTTTTTTGTTTAGCAAATGGTAGTCAGTGTTTGTGTGTAGAATCTGAAAACAGTGTTAGTAGCAAAACAGGTTGCATACTCACTTTTGATGCAGAAGGCTGTAGATTCTACTTTCACATCATGTGAATGAATTGCTGATACTGCTGTTCCCTTTAAGGGGGGGATTGGGGTGCTGCACTCCTGAGTGTGCCCTTCTTTGGATGAGGTGTCTAGTAACTATGACCTTGCTGTCAGTTTGCCAGCCATTCCCTATTGCAATATTACCAGCTTGCCAACTTTTTTAATGTAACATAGGCAATTAATTCTTCAAGGGCAGCAGACACTGAATTTGTAGATAAAACCCTGAAATGTAAAGTTGTTTGCCAGTAGCAACCTCTTCATTAGTTACACGTCTCTTTAATGTGGAATTATTTAGATGGCTTTTAATTCTGCAAAGATTGTGCATATTGACTGATATTGGTGGATTGTAATGACAGATGTTTGAGTGGCTCTTTATGGCTGAAATGTTTTGAAATGGGTAGTTTTGTCATTACTGGTTCATACTTTTTGTTTCATTGCTTACTGGAAAAATGTTCAAAACTACCAATTTAAAGCACATTCTAACAATTGGTGCTGTATTATACACGGAATATCATTTAATATAATTTAATACTATCAGGAAGATGAATCAAAAAACACATGCATGTTTGCATGGTCTTAAAAATGTGTGCAAGGAGCCTATAGTTTGAAAATAGACCAACGGTAAATTTAATCCACCACTGGCCAAATGCATTTCCTTTGAATGTGAGTTTCAATGCCATTTCAGTGAATGTGAGTTACAAGGGTAGAGAAGTTTACTGTTCATGCTAAGTCTGTTTTATTGTGAGAATGTATTGTTTGCTTAGGAAATTGTTATCAGTGTTTGTGCTATAACATTTGAAATAAAACTTTTAAATTAAATCCAAATATCTGTAATCATTGTAGAAGTGAAGAAAATAGTATGATAGGCGTGAACAGAGTTTGTGGTAACGGGAGAGAAATAGCCAAGTAATGGGACATTGGGATGATTGCGGGGGAGGGGGCTGCTATTGGGGGAGCCCGATTTGACCATGATCCCGCTTGGGGTAATAGAATTAGGACACTGTGTATGTCAGCATATCAAAATAATAATATTGTAAGAGTGTTAGTGAATGGATGGCTGAGTAAAGAAATATGGATGAAGTCTGGTATCAGATAAGGATGTCCCATGAGCGCAATATTGTTTGCATCGGTATTGAATGCAATAGTGAATGAAACAGTTTATACAATGAAAAATGCTAGATATGTGAAGCAAAAGGAAGCGGTGATTCCAGTAGTTCTGACATACACAGATGATATAGTTGTAGTTGCTAAGAGCAAACAATGGATGAGGAAAAGTGTTGGTTTGCCTGAATGGATGTTTAAAGGAAATAGGAGTGACCATGAATAAAGATAAAAGTAAGGGTTTGGGTGATGTGGTGAAAACTGTGGGGTGGGGGAGGCGGATTTTTCAGTTAATTAAGTGTCTTTGCTAGGGATAAAATCTGGGGAAAATGGTGTAGTTATGATGAAATGGGAGGGTTTGATAAAAAAATAAAAGAAATATATCTTCTGTAGAAGCTGTATAAATTAGCATTAAGGAAAAATGTTTATCTGGTGAATCTGTATCAGTGGGAAAATAGCATATATGTCAAATGTTTTTTTTTTATCTCAGAAAAATATAAAAAGGAAATTGCACAGCTGATGTTTTCTTTCATATAGGGTTCAGCATTAAGCCCAATGAAAAGAGGTATGTTGTATATGAGTGAAGATTAAGGTGGATTGGGGTTACTAAAACCAGTTGTTTAATCTGTTTCTTTAAACTTGTATAGCATATTAATTGGGTAAATGAAGAGAATGAGAAATTAATTAACAGAAAGAATGTTTACATGTAAGTACAAAAAATTCCAGGAGGTGATGAGAATAAGAAAAAGAGAAAGACATTAAAAATTATTAAAAAAATACTAACACAGAAAATAAAAATTGATGATATAGCGAAATATAGAAGGATGTGATATAATAGTGTAATAAAGCAATATTATTATGTAAATCCATGGGAGAACTTACCAGAAGTGATTAAAGCCATTAAAGTATGGAAAAAGTGGTATACCAAGATAGTAGAGTGTCAGGATTTCCTATGGAGACTGGTGATAAATAAGTTACCAGTAAAAGGGAATATGTGTTACAAAAATAAAGTTGAAAGAGTGTGTTCATTTTGTGGGGAGGAAAATACAACAGAGTATATTTTTTTTAATGTAAAAGAGAGGTGAAACTCAGGAAAAAGTTTTATGAAAAAAACATTTTTAAGATATGAATATGATTATGTACAGCTCTCATAAGAACAAGAAGAAACAATATGCAAGAATAGTAGATAAGAATTTATTTTATGTAATATGGGCTATTTGGAATGAAAGACTGAATGAAATTTTGTTTAATGGGAAATGGATTTTGGAAGATCTATTATGAAAACTTGAATTATGGTTGTGGAAGAATGAGTACAAGGTCAATTATGGAAGAATATTAATGAGAATGTTATTGTTATTGTAAGATTGTAATGTTATAAGAAAAATGATAGATAGTAAAACAAATAGACGTGTATATATGTCCTTGTAAATATCTACATTTTGTCAATATGCAAATGTTTTTTATGTTGTATTTAAGGACCCCTACTCTTTTCAATACATGTGGTGGGATCTTTTACATCTACCTGAGCTACCACCAGCTCAGGCAGATGGGACCTCAGTTTAACATCCCAGCCAAATAGACATAAAGTATGAAAACTGTGAATCCTCATATTGTTTGTCTGTGCCTGACTACAGAAATATGTCATTACAGGCCATATGTCTATCTGTAGCACAGTTCTTAATGGGTAGATATCTAAAGACCAAATGACTTACATATTTTTCTTTACTACTACCAAGACAGTAGACTTAACTACTGTTGAGTGATTACAAACAACAGAAACAGAAGTTTTATTATGATATAGCATTCCAAAATCTGTTAGTTTTGCAGAAAATGGAAAGACTAAGGATTTACTTGGTATGTTACAGAAAGGCACAGTCAAAGCATTGTAATTAGTTCTACGGTATCATAAACAGCATATGGTACAAGGTCCTGACATGCAGGTGTGCAGAAACTGGAAACATTTAAATAATCATCCTTGCTTAATAGAAATCAGTTATCAGTATTAACATTCTAACTGTTCCACAGCTTGAAAAACTATCACCACCTTCACCAACTGAGAATGTTCTGATGGGTGATGGTTGATCTCAGCCACAGTTTTCATTGGTGACTCATCCTGATAAAAATAGACTTTTAGTAAACATTCAAGCTGCTATAAGCAACAGTCCTGACAAGCCTGCTACATATAATTAAACTAGCTTTGAAAAACTTGTTAAAAAATGATCTGCATATAATAACTGTACAAACAGTACAAAGTTTATAAATGGCAAATACACATTTTCTAAATTAAGTGACTTACTTAACTTGGTTCGGTTTATCACCTGTCTTTCACACGACACACCTAGTAAAGTAATTGAGTAGGGTTTACTTAACTAATATAAGTAATATGTCCACAGTGCATAGTTCTTTAAAAGTAGAGGAGATGTCAAATATATGGAGGTATGTGAATTGTTAATATTTGAATGTGTTTAGGAGAAACACTGCTGATGGGATAGGTGTCACATAACCCAGAATTCTGAGTCAGACTGAGGTAAAACTTCATGGTGGTAAGAAGTGTCTATTGCCTCTTATTCATTCATTTTAGCAATGTATATGCTGTCACATATTACAAATACTACAAGTGGTGCTTCTCTCATGAACATGCAGGTAAGGTCAAAAAGTATTCACAGGACTCTGCTTCAGCAGCATGAGCAAGCTTTTTAGAAAACTTGTCTACAACCTTGGGCAATTGCTTCCTTGGATTTGCTTCTTCTCTTTACCTAGACCCTGTTAAAAATTCAAGAAATCAGGGTGTGATTGAAGGAAAAAATGGCTGATGTTTGGAAACAGCAATCTTTCTCATGCCATTCTTCCCAGTCAATGTAATCTCTGATCTCTTTAAGCCATTTTCAGTGAGGTGATGAGAAAAAGAGGGAAGACAGACTAAGCAAGAAACCCAGATATGCAGCATTCTGAAATGAATAGCTAGAAGCTCTGGTTACATTCAGCCACAGAAAGTAAAACAATACTGAAGGCATGAGAAGTTTAAGTTTGTGTTGTGACAGTGAAACAAAAGATGAACCTGAGGATACAGAAATGCTGGCTCCACAATTGCAGCCAAGCCAATGGTTTACATTGTATATGCTGCAAGCCTCAAGGTTAATTACCTATGCATATAGCCAGGCTATGTGCATGACAAGCAGCTTCTCATAGCAGTCACAGTACAGACCCACAGCTACATTGTGTGAGATCACCTCAGGGTCAGATTTAAGTTTTAGCAGCATCAGTGAACAGTGAAGGTGTACGAGCACCTCTGGTAGTCATGGCAAGTTTGGGCACAAACGGTAATAGTGATGCAATATATGGCAATTTATACATAGACAAGTGAGCAATGAAAGGGAAATAACACTGATGGCTCTGGGCAGAGTACAGATTATACTACTGCAATAAAATCTGCAGAGATGGATATACAAAATGTGAAGGGAATTGCACAAATAAACATGCTGAAGAAGCAGAAAGGAGAAGGTGGTATGACAATATGTGAATGTAGAATGTGAAATCTACACAGGATGGGAGAGATACAATGAAATAACATGATGTACAAACCTGCAGCAATCCTAATAATGTCAAAGTTTGATCAGTGGGCCTGTACTATAATGTTATTGTCATTAGAAAAGAACAAGATATCCTCAGGGGAGTTGACCCATCAGTTTAGTTCACATGCCAGTATATCAACAGTTTCTTAGGAAGCAGAGTCACTGCTTCAGTCATATGAGGTAGCACATGTATACAATGATGTCAATAAAAGAAAGACAGGCCTCAAGGGAATCAAACCCATGACTTTCTAATGGAAGGTCTACAGAGCATTTCATTAGCAAAGAGAGCCAATGAATCTGTCAGAGTAACAGTGGCAATAACACATACATGTCAATGAAATATAGCACATGTTCATAAGTTCATAGATTCATAGGCGGTTACTAGGATAGAGGCCAGAGAGCCTTTACAAGCCTAGCCATATTAATCCCAAGTACCCCATTTGTTCCTTTTGTGTAGTTCACAGAATGAATTTATGAACAGAGCAGGTCTGTGATCAAGACAGGCTACCCATGTCCATGAGGGGCATGGGTGCCACCACAGGAGCAAATTTGCAGTCTCCCATCCAATTATGTAGGTTGTGTTTGAATAGGGTCACTGAGGAGCTCTGTTTTACATGACTAGGAAGTCTATTCCAGAGAAGCAGTGGTCTCCTTGAGACATATCTGCCTCTCCAGCATGTTCTGTTAATGTCACAAGCTAGGTCAAGATCCCTAGAGTGAGTGACTCTTGTGCCATCTGACTTGCAGATGTGCATTTCCATTAAGGCAGGGTTGGAGATTAACCTATAGGCCAGGCACAAGTTACCTCTCAGCAGCCTATAAGATGCAGAGTAAAGTGACAGGGCTTTCAGCCTGTATAGGTAGGTCATGGTTTGGAGTCCCTATATTTTCTTAATGAGAAACCTCTGAGGTATCTCCAGCTGCTGTAGGTGTCTGGTGAGGTACATGCAAAAGGGTACATTAATACTCTGTTAGTGGTCTGATGAGGGTTGAGTACTTATATGTATGTACTTATTGCTATATATACATATGTATACAAGATTTTATATACAGATATTATTTTACATATAGTTTTATGTATTAATGCACACTTATATGTGCACATAAAACATACATACACATATACATATATATATTGTATTTATTAGATTTTTTATGTAGTAGTATTTTAAAAGGAACCAGTGAAGGGATGAATGGATTACCATTACGTACAGTGATGAGGGGCAGTTTATATTATTTAACGTTTACGCTATTGGTGGAAACTGAACATATGATTTATGTGCCTAACTTTAAATGAGTGTGTTTTTAAGCTACTTGTTATCTGAAGAAGTCTAATAAACTATCAGATGAAAAGCGCTTAATGAAATAAATGTGCAGTGGTTTGGAAAGAGTACTTTTCCTTTTCATTTATTGCCACTTGTCATTTAGTAATTTGCTTTGTAGTATTTTGTTATTTTACAGTGGAGTTATAACATCCCTTGACCTGGATGCTATACCCTTGCTTATGAGATGCACTATGTAGAAGGCTTTCCTTGACACTATGGAAAGTTGGTGGTGAAAGTTCAGATTGCTATCAAACTGTGTTCCCACGTCTCACACCACTGGGTTGGATCTCAAGGAGGTGCTGGCAATATTATAAATTGTAGTGAATTCTGTTTTGCCAAAGGGAATAATAATGCATCTTTTGCATTTAGTTTTAGACCATGGCTTTGGCATCAATCATTTGTTTGTGTTAGCCCTTCTTGTAATATGTTGACATCATTGGGGGACTCAATGATTGCTCCCGGTTTGCAATCATTAGTGAACCTGGTGAGCCAAAGGCCATCTACTTTGGCCTGGATTTCTGAGAAATAGATGGCAAACAGTAAGGGGCCAGTACAGACCCCTGTGGTACTCCACTGGTAACAGGTCTACTGGTGGAGGTGGAGTCACCAATTTTGACAAAGTGTGGTCTGTCAGTGAGCCAGTTAGCTACCCAACTAGTAACATAAGGTTAATCCCTATCTGGGAGAGTTTCTCAATGATGCCAGAGTGGGGAATTGTGTTGAAAGCCTTGGCAAGGTCAAGATAGACTGTGTGCACTCTCTAAACTTCGTCCATGACCTTATTGATATTCTCAAATAAGTCTACCAGGTTTAATAAGGATGATGTACCCTTAACAAAGCCAAACTGGGTTGGGTCCAGCATTTGGAGGCCACCTATGTCCCTGTTGATAAGGTCTATGATAATTCTTTCCATGGCCTTGCAGATGAGGCTAGTTAGACTTATGGGTCTGTAGTTCCCAGGTTCAGTTGATGCCCCCCACTTTGTGCAGGGGTGATAACTGTTGCTGTTCTCCATTCTGCAGGAACATAGCCAGTTGTCAAGCTATGATTAAACAGAATGCCAAGTGGGTCTGCTAGGTCCTGTTTTAGATTGTTTAGCAAACTACTTGGTGTATTATCTGGTCCCATTGAGGCCATGTTTTTGGCCGTGTGAGCACAGAGATGACCAGTTCCATAGAGATACTAGGCAAATGGCTGCTCTCAGGTTTGCTTTGGGATATGGTAGGTGGGGAAACAGAGGTTAAGTTTGCACTGAATCTGTCAGCTAGCAGGTTGACAATATCTTTCAGTGTAGTATAAGTGATCCCATCTATAACCAGTTCAGCACATAGCTGGGCATTCTCTTTTAGACTTCAGGCATAGTTAAAGAATGCCTTATGATTATCCTTGACTACGGATGCAATTTTAGTTTCATAATTTGCTTTTGTACAATATACATGAGTTGGCATTCACACAAAAGGAAGGAGACAATGTGTTTGGGGAAAGGATATGGTGTTGGAAATCCAGTCTCTGCCAGCTTAGACCAACCCAGTGAGAGATTATTCATCACTCTGATAGGATCATAGGTTCATAAGAGGTTACTAGGTTAACGGCCCTATGACCTTTACAAGCCTAGCCAAGCTATACCTGTGTTCCCTAATTGACCTTGGTTAAAAGGTCATTATTCCCAGAATGAGTCTATGATCAGCATCAACTGCCACTGTCCATGAGGGACATAAGTGACACCCCTGGGGTGAATTTATGGTCTCCCATCCCATCCCAAGACTAATGGTCTTGTGCAGAGGTTAAATTCTACACTAAAGACCATGCTATGGACATTTGCAGACCAGTTTAAGAGAGAGTGGGCCAAATACTCGCCCCATCTGCTGTTAGCATAGAGAGAGGTACCCCAGGAATCCACAGGTTTTTATATGTTAAGCAGAGATTGCTTTGGAGTAGATGATATGCGACAGAGTATAGCTGGAGTTTTTTAATGCGGTCAGCATAGGGCATCTGCTTTAGGCCTGTGATTCTTTTAGTGAGGCATTTCTGTGGCCTTTCCATTTGTTGCAGATGTTTTGAGAGGTACATACCAAATGGTGCGTTGTATTCTATAATGGGTCTAATAAGAGATGAGTACAGTGGGACAATGACCTCCTTTTTTCTGGATGAAAAGCCCTTAGTGATGAGGTGTGCTGTAATTCTGTAATACACCACTGAAATGATGTTTTTTTTAAATACTGGATGCGACTGAAGTCTCAGAGCATTCTGTTTTTGGAACCTGACAAAGAAGAACCCCCTCACCTACTTCATCTTGCCTTATTCTAGTAAGTGACCAGGGAATAGTAATTCTTTAGATCGGTCAGGAAAATATAGTGAGATTAGTTAAGTACTGTTTTTCCATATCTATGTGAATCTATTCATCTGTGTTATTTTAATATTTCCTGTAACTGAAACTCTGGTGTTTATTGTAAAAAAGATATTTAGCATGTTCATATTATTTTATTATTTATTATTAAATATATTTAAACTTTTCATTGTGGCTGGTCCTTTAGAGAATATTTAACCATTGAGAGTACTCATATCTATTTGGTGACTTTGTGGCCACTCCTGAAAGCCTTACTGCATTGGTCAAAACACTACCATTTGTATTACTATTAATTTCACTCAGTATAATTGTGTACCCTTGTAAGAGACTTAGAGTAGCTGGCTTTGGATGTCTGGTGACAGTAACTACCTTATAGTCTGGGCAGAAGGGGGCATAGCTAGTAAATCTGTGCCAGACTTTTCCAGGTGTGTGTGTGTGTGTGTGTGTGTGTGTGTGTGTGTGTGTGTAATTCAAATCTCAAAAGAGTGTGTGTGTCAGCTGCTTGAAGAAAGGACACAAAGCATTAGTTTCACAGAGTGGATGCTGGAAAACATTGCTTGGATACTCGTCTGAGGACTCAACTCTACAGCTGTGCCAGTAGGGAGTCTCATTGGGGCCCTGGAGAGATAGAGAAATCCAGACCCCAGACGGAATGTGTTACCTGAGTGCTCTTAAGGGAAATTGTGCTTGATGCAGAGAGCTGCATCTGGAAATACTGTATCTATTTTTCTTCCAAGTGAACGTCCCTCTCCAGTGTCAGTGGTGAGGATTCAGGCTCTTTGATTACTGGCCCAGAGAGGGGACGTCACACTTTACATGGCCTTGCAGATAAGGCTGGTTAGGCTTATGGTCTATAGTTTCCAGGGTTGGTTGATGGACCCCTTTTGTGCAAGGGGATTACTGTTGCTGTTCTCCACTCTGCGGGAATAAAGTCATTGCTCAGCCTGAAGTTAAACAGAGTGCCAAGTGGTTCCAATAGGTCCTGTTTTAGATCATTTATTAAGCAGCATGGGATACTGTCTGGTCCCATAGAGGCTGTGTTTTTGTCCTTGGAGAGCATGGATATGACCTGCTGTTTGGAGATACTAGGTAAAGGACTGATGTCAGATATACTTTGGATATGGCTGTTGGGGACAGAGGGGTACAGTTTGCACCAAATCTGTTAGCTAGCAGGTTGGCAATTTCCTCAGGTTCAGTATGAGAGATACCATCCACTATAAGTTTAACACATAATTGGGTATTACCTTTTAGATCTCAGACTTAGCTAAAAAATGTCTTGTGATTATCCTTAGCTAGGGATGCTAATTTAGTTTCATAACCAGCTTTAGAGGACTTTACAAGATAGCTGATTTGCTTGTTCAAACTGTGGAGGCCATTCTTCTTCTGCTGTGTAAGTTCCCTCTTTTTCCTAGACATCAGTTTCTTCATTTTTTTATATAACCTATTTATAATTGAAGTCTGCCAGGGTGGCCTGTTTTTTCAGGAGGACCTGGTTTTGATCCCGTCAGGTACAGACAAGTATGTGCAGTTGTTTAGGTATCTATACAGGGCATCTGTGTATTCCACTGCATAGGAGTCATTGTTGGCTGTGTTAGCAGGGGGTTTGAAACTTTTGATACCATCGCCTAGTAGGATAGGCTGTACTTTGCTTTGGAGAAATTATTCAGTTTTTTTGCTCCTGTGTGGGTGTCAAATCTGATTGTTACTTTGAATGAGACAGATTTATGGTGTGACCTTACCAGGGAGGGCAACACACAGGGAGTAGTGCAGTGACCCCTCCCCCATGCTGGTGAGTACTGAGTCTAGGACATTTGAGGTCCTTGTGGGGGTGCAGACTAGCTGTTCCAGGGCATGTGTATTGACAAAGTCCAGGAACCTCAGGGTTAGCATGTTTGTGCTTGTGTGTGTCACCCAGTTGACAGAAGGATAGTTGAGATCTCCCATGACCAAAGTGTTTGGCTGTATAGTGAGTGACTCTAGTAAGTCCAGGTGGACAGTGTGCTTCTCTTGGTTCACAGTGGGAGACCTGTAGCAAGCAATGATGTGACAGGGTGTTTTACCTATAGTTAGTTGGACCTGGAGTACCTCAAGAGAGTCATACTGCTTAACCAGTCTTGAGGTGTATTTGGCTTTAATGAAGATGGATACACCCAAAAATGCAGTGTAGAATGAGAAACAGTAACAAAACTAACACAAGTTCTACTAAAAAACACCACAAAAAGAATCTCAGATGCAGTTTTAGACTGAGCACTTTAGTTCTTGTTAATAATTAAGAACTTCAGAATCTAAAATACTGAACTAACTACAAAATTTAAAAATAGTAGCATCAAAATCACATGATGAATGGCAACCCATCACAGTGTACTCTATCTCTAAGAATGTCTCTCATTAAAGTTACAAAGTTAAAAAATGCACTTAAAAATGTTACAATGAAAAACACAAACTGTACACCTAAAAAATATTATAAATTTACATAGAATAATCTCTACTAAAACCTTTGGGCTAATAAAAAGCACTTAATATTCACAGACTCATTCAGTCCTAGATTTTTATCTGCTCTTAATTTAATTTTCCACTGTGATTTGTGGCATTCTAGTAATACATTGTAGATACCAGAGAAGTCCTTAAGGCTGACAGCATCAAGAGCAAAGAAATTACATTTCGTAAAATTATGGCAACTTAAAGAATGTTTGGCTAGAAAATTGCTCTGCCAGAGTGCCTTCATAAATTCTCTGAGATAACTTCTTAATGGTCTTGCCCACATAATAACTAGGGCAGGATTTACACATTGCCAGATGAACTACTCCCTGGGAGTTACAGTCCTATCTGTTTTTGGACCAGAGATCTAAATTAAGTGTCTTAATACAAATGTGGATACACCTCCACCTTTAGTTCTTTCATGCTCATTTTGGGGTCTGAACATGTGGAAGACATTGTAGCCTTGCAAGGCCATGGTGCTTTCTGTGGCCTTGAACCATGTCTTAGTGAATGTACAGATGTCAGTGCCTTCCAAGGTGAGGAATGCTTACAGGGAGTGCAGTTTCCTGTTTAGGCTGCTAGCATTAACCAGCATAACCTTGCCTTTTTCTCAAGCGGATTTTTTTTACATTGGAAACATTGTTGTTTTGACATTGCCTAAAAAAGGCACTATGTGGGAGGCAAGCGCTTTTGCCAGTATCCGAAAGTCTAGAAGAGACAGATGAAGACCATCTCTTGCAAAGCAGCATGGTCTGCCAACCATGTCTTCCTAGGACAACAGATACTGGATCCCCTGGACTGACACCAGCTAAACCAATTGTTGAAGTCAGTCATTTTTTTGTCTATTATGGCATCATCCAGAGTGAAAGTAGACTGCTGCGTAGAGCTAGGGACATACTTGCTTAGGACATATAATCTGAGAGTTCAGTCATGTCTCTCTTCATTTAGTCCAGAGAGGTACGTCTCAAGTCATTCACCCCAACATGTACTATGACAGAGTCATAATGATAATTGTTGAGTGACTTGAGTGTGTGCGTGATTTGATGAATCCTGGCACCTGACAGGCAGCTGACCATGAACTTCTCCTTGTCCAGCCTGGTGAGGGGACATCTGTGTGTCTCACTATGGAGTCACCTATGACCAGGATATTTAGTTTTGAGGAGTTTTGCTTTATGGGCTTGTTTGCTGAGACACTGGTGTGTGTTGTTATGTGTAGTGGATTCTATTTGCTTTGCAGTGTGTACAAATGGTTGGCGCTTGGGAGGTCTGTGATCTTTTGGTAGGCTTCTATTGAGTACCTCTGCATATGTGGGTTTATGTGTTGTGACCTTGTTTTGTGTGAGAGGTGATATGTGTGTGCTGACAACCTGTTTAATGTCTGGTTTGTTGTTACATTAAAGAACTGATGTCAAATTCATTGTGAAATGACATCTCTCACATATTGCGTTTGTTTGTTTTAAGAGTAAGTGGCTGTCAATATACATGAGGCAATTACTACATTGTCTCAGGATACCTGTGACAATCAGGCTGGCCAGAGAAATAGTTGGAAACTGACCGTCCATTATGGAAGGATTTTACCAAACTACTATTGGGGAGTGGGTAATTTCTCCAGACTTTGCTCTAAGATTAACAAAGGGGCTTATTATATTAAAGTCTAGGGGTGAAAACTATGGCAACACTTCTGAATATGCAACTGAGTTTCCTACAATGCAGCAGGGAAGCTTGGGAGGATTCACTAACAGATGTCTAGGAGAAAATTGTCTTTCAAGGAGATTGTGTCTGTACAGGGCACACCTGAACTCAGTTACGTGTTGCGCAGATAAGCACAAATGCAAGGCTTAAATACAGACAAAATTAAACACTTTTTAGTTAAATTACCAACAGGAAAGCATTCAATGAGCTTTCCTCCACTAATCTCCAACTCAAATGAGGCTCAGATTACACACTTCCGCCACAAGTGTGAAGGCAGGGCCCCCCTAATGTAAGATGGCTAGAATAGTGCTCAAGTGTAACAATACAGTTTAAATTCAGCAGACACATTTAGTCTATGCTATGTACTAACCACTTAAAGCAATAGAACAGCTTCTTTAAAGTGCAGAAAAATAAAGTAAAAATCAGCAAAATGATAAAATACAGTCAGCAAAGTGCAAAGAAAACTCAAAAAGTACTTTTTTTTTATTTTAGCAGTGGATGCTTTGGATTTCAGCAGAATCTCTCTAGACTTCTGGCAAAAGTTTCCAAATGTTGAGCAGCTCTTATTAAATGACCTGAAGTGGTACTGCCCTCTGCACAAACTGGCAGCTCTTCAAGCAGCTGTGAACATTTACAGACTATGGAGAATGTTTCCTATACAGGATTTTAAACTGGAGAGGTTATCTTATATACAAGACGTGGGGACCATGTTTGCACTTTTATACCAGCAGGATGAAAGACGTTTACACAGTTAATCCCTCAGGCCAGTCAGCTAAAAACACAATAAATTTTCCAGCAGCAGGTTTCAACTTGGATGGGTTGAATTCAGCTCTACTCCCACCAGAGTGCAAAAGAACCCTCTTAATGTAAAACAAACTGGTTTTGAGTTCAACTGCAGTAACAAATGCTTTACAACAAAAGTAAGAATTCCTGCAGTATCAGGAATCCTTGGAAATAAGTTCACTAAACCTGGGAAATGTTCAGCAAAATACAAAAAAATGTGCACAGTGTAAGAGAGCTACAACAACACAGAAAAACTTTGAAAATTTAGAAATATTTTGGCAGACTCAGGAGAACTTGGCAAACTCAGAACAGCTCTTGCAGTACCAGAGGAGATCAGGAAATATTAGAATACTGTTAAAACAACCTACAAGTGCAGGCTGAAAAACAATGATAAATTTGACAAAATCAATAAATCCAGCACAGACATGTTAAAAAGCACTGATACAGTTAGAGCAAATGCAAAAAAAATACTTATAGCTGTCACTACTGGGTCCTTCCTCAGAAGATGGAGACACCGCTGAGCTGGGACATGATCCAACAAGTTGCTGAAGCATAGTCTCTATACAGCTAATGCAAACATCCAACCTCCTGTCTATTGTCTCCTCACAAGCTCTGCTGCCTCCACTTGCACTGCTATTGGCAAGAACCACTGTACCATCCTCTGGTGCAGGGCTGCCTGATGCAGAGGGGGCGGGTAGGGCAGGAGGTGTGGAGACAAATGTGGCAGACTGGGATCCAAATGTACTGGACACCTGTGGTGGTGGTGGTGCTGCTGCCATTGACACTTGGGGGGAATGATAGGGTGTGTTATTATGGCTGGTGCAGTTTGCTGTGCTACTGCATTTAGTAGTAATAGAACTGGAAAGAAAGAAACAAAAAAAAATAAATGTGTGAAACAGAAAGAATAGTGACAAAGAGGCTGGAGGAATAAACAAGCAATGAAATTACACTCTTAACTATAGTGATACTCATACAGTGAAGTAAAGCAACCTTTTAATAATAGAACTTGCATGTAATCAACCAGTCTGTCTAGGTATTATATTTTGGGGGGGGGGGGTTAAGCCAAAAGCCATCCTCACAAGTAGTCAGAGCAAACTAACTGCAGAAGCTATCAAGTCAGTACATCTGTGCTTGTGGCTGGTAATGGTATTTCAGTTTTAATAACAATACAACTAAACATATATATGAGAAACATGCTGGACATACACAAGGAACGAATATGTCTAATGTATATTGTGAAATTCTCAGCCAAATAATAAATATGGTATGGATATTCCATATATGGACCTTATAGGGTTGCATTAATATTACTGGGATGAAACATAATCTCTGCCATGAAAACATTTTTTGGAGGGGTGGAAATGAACCCATAGCCGCCCTGATAATTTCAGTGAGACAGCTGTCCACCTGTAAAGGCATGACATCCATAAGCACAAGTCTAAAATTGCAGAGTTATACTAATTCCATTCAGGTATGCCAGTACTGACAGATGTGGTAATGCTGCATAAAAGTTAAATTAAAAAAATTAAATTAAAATTAGAATACAGAGCACTTCATACAGTCATTAACATAAAAATGGCTGGTCATGTTATTTCATTTGGCAATGTCATGTTGTTGGGTTATCTGAATCATACCCATCTTGCAAGTGGCCACTCATCACACAAATTCACTTACTGTGATGTGATAAACTTTTCTTAATCTGGCCAAAAGAGCATTCAAGTTGTCTACTCTCCCCAGTCTTTCAAGCAATGTAATTAGCATAACGGAAAACATACATACCATGCTGAATGACTATGCAGTGATTCTTAGAAAGTAGATCAGTTGACATGGTTAATGCAGACAGAGGTACTTCTATCACAGGGAAGTTCCAGAAATTCTTGCAAGATACTACCCTCACTAGCATGTGCAAAGCCATTATAAACACGCAGAGGTTGTTCCAAATTGCTATCAAGGGCACACTGTTTTTCATAGGTTCATAGGTTCATACTAGGCTATCTGCCCTAGGGCATTTATAAGCCTAGCCAGAATGTGTTTGGCTTTCGCCACCCATTTTAAATTTATTTTGCTATGCCCTTTTTCGAGGTTAGTATACTGTGCCTCTGTCTAACAGTGACACAGAAGTGATACCTGGGGTAAACCTACGATCTCCCATCCACTCATCAAGATTCCTCTTGAAGAGAGTCAATGAGGGACTCTGCCTAACCTGGACTGGGATTTTATTCCAGAGTGAAGGGAGTCTCTGGGTTATGAATCTGTCCCTCCAGCATGTCCTATTTATTTCAGTGCTGAGGTTCAAGTCTCTCGAGTCGTGGCTCGATGGGATTTGGATTTTCTGAGGTGCAGCATGTCCATTAATTCTGGGTTGGACATGGCTTTATATGTCAGGCACAGATCGCCTCTGAACAGGCGGTATGCCACTGAGTAGAGCTGGAGTTTCTTTAACCGGGCAGCATATGGCATCTGTTTGAGCCCTTTGATCCTCTTGGTGAGGTACTTTTGGGGTCTTTCCAGTTGCTGCAGGTGTCTGGTAAGATACATCCCAAAAGGGGCATTGTACTAAATTATGGGCCTGATGAGGGATGAATAAAGAGGCACGATGACCTCCCGTGATCTAGATGTGAATCCCTTCATGATTAGGTGGGCTATATAAAATGTTTTTCTAACCACTTTTGGCCACGTGGTTGTCAAATGAAAGATTGCTATCAACTTGGGTCCCCAGGTCCCTAATTACTTCTTCTGTACTTAATGGATTACCACCTATGTGGTAATTTGTGGGCACTTTGTTTTTGCCAAAGGGGATGACTATACACTTTTTGGCATTTAGTTTGAGGCCATGGCTCTGGCACCAGTTGTCTGTTTCTATGAGGCCCTTTTGGAGGATGCTTGTGTCGGCTGGAAAGTCGATTATGGCGCCCAGTTTGCAGCTTATCTAAATACTGTTAAAACTTCACAAAAACAGACTATGATCCAAGAAGAAGTCAGCCAGTGTTACAAAACAACAGACTTCTTGACACACTATTTCATATCTTTGGTAAGATCCTTAACTGGTCACTTTCAGAGTGGTAAAAAAAAAACAAGGAAGGGGGCCAGCAAGCAAGTTAGAAAACTAGGCATGTAGCATTCTGAAAAGGACAGCCAGAGACCCTTGGTAAATACACAAGTGGTATGCCTCAGTTTCAGTCCTTTGTCTGGAATTATTGACTATTTTGATTCCTGGCATAAAACTAGAGGATTGTATTTGAGTAACAAAGTACTGTAGCCACTGCAATATTGGATATACATCTGGGTTCCATTCATCTTTTCCTGGAAAATATGACATGCATAGTATTACAGGAAAAAACTAAGACTGGATAAGACAAGAACACTGGCACATTTGCAGAAGAAAACCTAAGCTTTGATCATAACATGTCTCCTGAAGTGAGGAAATCTTTAGGTTAATACACTTAATCCTGAGTGGTATCCTATAGGTCATTTTCAGTGTGGTGAAAAGAAGATGGGAAAATATGGGTCTTCGTAAGTCCTTTTTTCCACCCATTTATTCCCTAACCAAGCAAGAGATGGCCATAATGTGACCATTTTCCTGGCACCAACAGGGAATTTTTATGGTATGCACCCAACTCCACTCATTATTTCTGTATATACCAAAGAGGTCAGCAAGAAATTACATTTAGTGAGGACATGTCACTTGCTTTTTCAAGTGATGAAACCCAACAGAAGGCCATCTGTCCATCAAAGCAAATGTTTATGTGTGATCTCTGGTCTCCACCAGGGATACTTGCATGGCGTGTGCACAGTGCACTCTAGGCACGTGCACCACACTGTTTCACTTAAGAGATAAATGAAATAGCAGCACACAAAGACTGGAAGCACTCAAACATATGATTTATTTAGTGCTTTCATCTCGACAGTACAAGAGACTTCTTCAGAATGAAACAACCCAAGAGCAGCCACCTTATATCTACTTAAAACACATCTGATTGGAAATCCTATAAATGTTAATATCCACATTTAAAGGCACAGGAAGTGCAGAAAAGGACTTAAAATATACAAATCATAATTGCAAAAAATATATAAAACACATAATGACATGTTTAAAACCACAACAAAAAACACCCAATTGTCAGCTATATTACCATTCTGAACTTGCTCTTAATTTTAAAATACTGTGAATAGAACATTGGTCATTTAAACCAGGGGGCATTACAGCATTCAACCTCAGCTGACACTGTAGTTCTTTGAATTCCAAAAATTAATTGTATGAACCTCCCCTTTGCCCCAGGTCGACATGATCAATGATAACAAATTTGAAGGAATGTGTTCATGTACTAGCAAATGTTTGACCAAAGCATTATTCCTGTCCTGCTTTTTTATACTGTGCATGTGCTAATAAATTCTTGTACGAACCTATTTGATGGTTTTCCCTATGTAAAATGCAGAACATTGTTAAGATAATGCTATGTATACCACCCTTTTTGAATTGCAACTATACATCTTTTTCAGGAAAATGGATCCATAGTTATGTACAGTCACCAAATCGGTTTCTAAAATATGCTGACATTGGGTACATGACCCACATTTAATCATCTTAACTGCAAATTCACTAACCCCTTCTCTTTCCACCATATTTTTGATGCAAATGTCCTTCTGGTAAACTATTTTTGTTTTTTTCTCCCACTACTTTAATATACTGGGGGTCCATAGTAAATATACATCAGTTCTTCTCAATAATATGCTTGATATCAAAAAATCCCTATTAAAGGTCAGGACTAGTGCCCTATTAAAGTTGTTGTTAACCTTCGAGTGTTGAGAATAAGAAGAGTTGTTAAGACCAACCCCCATAAGGGGAGCAAAATAATCCAGTCCTCTTTTATGTATTACTTCATGAAAGATGTCATTAAGAAAAACCTCTGGGTAACCCCTTTTTAAAAACATGTCCTTTAAAATATTACATTGCGTCAAAAATTCTTCTATATCTGAAACCATTCTTGTCAGGCGAACACATTGTCCCTTGACTAAAGATTTTTTCTGATGGAGTGGATGGTGACTAGAGCAGTGTAGTAAGGTGTTGGAGTAGGTAGGTTTTCTGTATATATTGGAAGTAAATTCACCTCTTTCTCAATTCTTGGACAATGTAATGTCCAAGTAGTTGATGACTTCCTCAGACACATTCATAATGAACTTCAAAAATGTAGTGGTTGAATGCAAGTACCCAAAAAAACCATCAAGCTTATCTCTAGTACCTGTCCAAAAAATAACTGTCATCCAAAAAATGTGCTTAGTATGTCCAAGCACTAGCAAAACACTGTTCAAGACATAATTCAGCTCCCAATAAGCCAGCACAATGTTGGTGAAAGAGGGGGCACATGCTGCCCCCATAGCCACACCTGCTTTTTGCTTGAACAGTTGTTTTTCAAATACTACGAAATTGTTTTCTAAAACAATTTCCATTAGGGTGGCAAGAGTGGAAATTTTACTATGTGAATAATCAGTGTACCTACTCAAATATTAAAAAAATATATATATGCTCATATTATGGGGAGTTACAGAGAAAAGATCAACCACGTCAACTGTAACAAAAATAAGATCTTCACTATAAAGACTCTGATTAATCCTTCCCAAAAAATCCCAAGAATCTTTTATGTAGGATGGGTGTTTAGTAAACAAGTTCTTAGTTTGCTTGTCAATGTACTGTGCTATATAGAATGTTTATGAGGCCCTAACATCCACTACAGGCCAGAGTGGATGGTCGGCTAAATCCTTATGTATTTTTGGAATTCCAAAAATAGTAGGCGTCTTGGGATTAGTCACCTTCAAAAACTCCAGGTCTGCCATGGTAATCTGATCATTCAATAACAGATCTTCCAATACTAAATCCACCTTATGAAATGCCATATTCATCTGTTAACACAAGACTCTTCATAAGTGTCAGAAAACAATATAGAAAACCTTTTGCTGACATAGTCATTTTTGTTCATGATGACAATACCCCCACCCTTATCCGGTTTCATAATCTAGATATTTCCATTATTACTCAGCTGATTAAGTAATACAGACTCTTCTTTAGTTAAATTGTATAATACTTGATGATTCTTGGGTTTCAATAACTCATGAATTTCTAATTCACATAATTTCCCAAAAATAGAGATAACTGGAAGTGGGGGAGGGATAAAAATACTGAGTTTATTACAACCCAGTTGTGTAGTGGTATGCGAATTGCCATCATTAAAAAAAAAGCAAGATTTAGCTTTCTCATAAATAATTTTATGTTAATGAAGACTTAATCTATTTTTGCCTTCCTGAGGGGGCAAAAATGAAGCCTTTTTCAAAAAGGTTAGCACATAATTCAGTGATACTTTTGTCATTATAGTTGTAAATTTTGAAATCCCCTCTGGTGTTAGTAACAATTTTCAACACACTGTCATCGTTAAGTAAACCATCGAACACATCAAAATCTAAATCAGAAGTTAATAACGCATTTGTGCTCTCCCCCCTCCCCCTCTGGGCTCCATTCTGACCCCTGTGAAAAGATCCTGGTCTGTAATTGTCCTGGTAACCCACCCTCTGGTTCCTCAGTCTTTCAGACCTCCTCAGAGGGGGGTATAATAAAGGGTTAGCCATATCAGAGTAGGAAGTCCCTTAACTTGCAAATTCATGTTTATAGTCCAATGCCACATCGACTCCAATGCCACATCATTAATGTCATTAGTACTATTGTTAGAATTAATGGTAAAGGGAGGCAGTGAGAGATATGCAGTGCCATTCACACAGTCCTTTTTATCTCTCAACAACTTTTTTTGTTTTCCTATTTTTTAATTCAGCTATGGCTTGATCTG
>NC_056741.1:701111461-701116461 GCF_019279795.1 Protopterus annectens
GTGTTTCTGACTTCATATTCCTGAGTAAGGGTATGTTAAAGCCAATTCTGTAACATCAGCAACTTTCACAGTGTATAACAGCAATATTTCATATATGGCCCTGTGTTTCAGCCTCTGTCCTCCACCTATATACCAGGCTTTGTCCAGATGTCATGCAGTAAGAGGTTGATAGGTAATGGCCTATCATTATTTAGTGCTGACATTCCTGCTATCATTCCAGTGATGTTGTGGACTCCCACACAAATTGTGGGGTAGGGTCCATATATATGAGGGATACAGCTGGACATAACATGTGTGACTCTGTACAGTCCAGAGGTCAGTGTATGGAGAACACTGTTACATGCCGTTGTAAGACATTTTACGGAGGGGGGGTATTAAATGTTTTTAACCTGGACCGAAACACTAAAGGTGGACGCGTGTCCATATTCATTAAGGATATCCACACCTCCAGGTTAGTTGCTCAGCATAATGCATCCGAGAGCATCAAACTCTGGGCAAGACCGCAATCCAAATTGTAACTTGCTACAGATCCCCCACCATGCCCCAGGATTCCCACTCTTCATTTCTTGATACACTGGAAAATATTAGGGTACAACCCAACATCCTAATACTGGGTGATTTCAACTACCCCACCATTAACTGGGAAAACTACTCATGTACCAACTCTTTTGCTCAACATTTTCCGGAATTCATAAATTCCAATGCCTTGGATCAACTTTTCTACATCCCCACCAGGGGCAGCAATATCCTAGACCTGGTCATTACCAACATGGGTGACCAGTGTTCCACACCAGAGGTCAATTCCTGGTTGGTCAGATCTAACCACAAGCTAATCAGCCTAGCCATCCACAACCCCCCCCCCATTAGGGAAACCACTGTAAAAAATTTCTCCAAATCCAACTTCACGCTTCTTAAGACAGAAGTGGCAAACTTCACAACACCCATGCAGACTGACAATAGAGGTATGACTGCTGAATCCTACAGAAATGCACTTTATAAGCACTTACACGAGTGCATGGATTGCGCTATCCCTAACAGAACCAAGATGCTATCCTCCAAAAAAAGGAAGCCAATCTGGTGGTCCCCTGCCATAAACAAACTATACAACAAAAGAATGAAACTGTTGCAAGAAAGAGTAAAATCCCATGACTGGAAGAACTCCCTGGTCAGCCTCAATAAGAAGCTGAGACCCCTCATAAAATCCTCCAAAGCTGGTTATGAAAAAAAATTGCCCCTGATTCTAAAGGCAAATACAAAGCATTCTATAGCTATGTCAAGAATCTCAATGGCAACACTCAGATCTGCTCTGAGTTACAGCACAATGCCACTAAATATACAGAATCAACTGATATTGCAAACATCTGGGCAGAAAGGTTCAGTGCTAACTTTACCCGCCCTCACCCCCTAAAGGGCCCATCTCTATACCAGAAGAATACAAAGTTCCTGTAATCACAGCTACACAGGTAAAAACCACACTCTCCAAAGCCAAGAACACAGCATCCATGGGACCTGACAACATCCCAGGTTGCGTTCTACATGAACTACAGAATGAACGGGAACCCCACCTATACACCATGTTCAATCATAGCTTCACCTCAGGCTTTGTGCCCACTGAATGGTGCACAGTGACGCTTATCCCACTCCACAAAGGGGGAGCCACTATGGACCCTGGGAACTACCATCCCATTAGCCTAACAAGCCTGGTCTGCAACTCCATGGAACATATCATCATGGAACTTATAGACAAAGACATTGGTAATCTCCAAACTCTGGACCCCACCCAGTTTGGGTATGTAATAGGCAGATCATGTCTCCTAAACCTGATTGACTTCTTTGAAGCAGTCACCAAAGCCGCAGACAAGGGTAAGGTGGTTCACAAAGCCTATCTAGATCTCGCCAAGGCTTCAGACACCATCCCCCACTCTGGAATTATAGATAAACTCACTAAACTAGGTATAAATCCCTGTGTCAGAAGATGGGTTGCCAACTGGCTCACTGACAGAATCCAGACTATGAAAGTAGCAGACTCCAAATCCGACTTCAGACCAGTGACAAGTGGAGTACCACAGGGTTCAGTCCTGGGTCCTCTCCTGTTTGGTATCTACTTTTCTGAAGTACATGCTAACAAAGAAGGTCTTTGGCTAATGAAGTTCACAGATGACTGCAAACTAGGAGCCATAACTGAAACTTCTAACAATGTGGACATCCTATAAAAGGGCCTCACTGAGACAGATGCCTGGTGTCAAAGCCATGGCCTCAAGCTCAATGCCAAAAATTACATTGTCATCCCCTTTGGTAAAAACTCTGTACCCATGAGCTAACACATCAGTGGTAGTCTACTTAACACTGAAAGTGTGATAAGAGACCTTGGGACACAGGTGGACAATAGTCTCTCCTTTGATAACATTGCCACAGTAGTCAGAAAATCCTTCTACGTGGCACACCTCATCACAAAAGGTTTCTCATCCAGGTAAAAAGAGGTCATTGTTCCCCTCTACTCATCACTCATTAGACCCATTATAGAGTACAACTCCCCTTTTGGTATGCACCTCACAAGACAGCTACAACAAGTGGAAAGGCCACATAAATACCTCACAAAGAGGATTACTGGCCTCAAACAGATGCTCTATGCAGACCATCTAAAAAAACTCCAGCTTTACTCAGTCACATATCACCTACTCAGAGGCGATCTCTGCCTAACATACAAAGCTATGTCAAACCTAGAGCTGCTGGACATGCTCCACTTAAAGAAATCCCAATCCCTCTGAGCTACAAGCTCTAGGGACCTAAACCTTGTCACCACAATAAACAGAACATGCTGGAGGGATAGATTCCTGTCCCAGAGACTTCCCATACTCTGGAACAAACTACCTATCTATATCAAACAAAGCTCCTCATTAGCACTCTTCAAGAAAAATCTTGATGACTGAATGGGAAATAGGAAATTCACCCCGGGGATCACCTCTGTGGCTCTGTTCGACAGGGGCACAGGAAAATAATTTTCTTGGGTGGCAAAAGCCAGGGTACCTTTTTGGCTAGGCTTGTATAGGCCATAGGGCTGATAGCCTAGTACATAGCTTTGAACCTAGGCTGCTACATGTGAGGAATATCAGTAATAAGAAACATTAAGGTATATGGCTGTACATTTTCATACGTTTCACCATGGGAACTGTGGTGGGCTAGAGCTTACTGTCTTACACACAGTTCTGTTTGTCAGTGTGATAGTGATGTTTTAAGTTAAGCATTGTTATGCAACAGATACATTTACATTGTGACAGCTAATACTTTTCCCCTAGGGGTTGAGTACAGAGTGTAATTGGAGGCTGTTGAACTACATCTGTAATTAGTGCTGATTGATTCTTATCTTCAAGGCAAGTGTGTTTTATACTGTTGTACTACTTGAAGGCTTTAGCCTATACAGCAAAATATGTTATGTTGTGCAGATTACTGCATCATATGTTTTGTTTGAGAGTTGCATTAATCAGTTATTATGTATTTCAAACACCAAACTGCTGCAAGAAATGGCATAAACAACTGAAATAGTACATACACATTTCTATGTATGCAAACTTGTGTGTGGTGTCCTGGCCTTTGCATTCTGTGTGGGTATATGTTTCATGCAATAATTCTCATTTGTAGGAAAGAATCAGTCACTGGCCATTTGAAAAGGTGGAAACTGTAGGAATAATGGCTGTTTGATATGCTGTGCATCCTCTATATATACTCTTTTTCTATATATCTATAAGTATTTAAATATTTATATGTGTACGTATGTGTATATACACATATATATATATATATATGTTCATAGTGTGTGTGTGTGTGTGTGTGTGTGTGTGTGTGTGTGTGTGTGTGTGTGTGTGTGTGTGTGTGTGTGTGTGTGTGTGTATGTGTATCCCTACTGGTATCCTGTTCTTATACTTTGTGGCTTTGCAGTTGCCCACCCCTACTGTAAACTTGATCTGGAACACTCCTCCCTGTCTAGTGTCATTACCTCATTCTACCTAATACAGGGAGAACATTTGAGAAGGCCAACCCACTTAGTTTTTTTTAACTTGAATTATCTTCTGCTCCTCCTTTCTCCCTTTCCACTTTACAAAAAAAAAATCTAAGCTTGTTTCCTGCCTTTCCTGTAAGTAGTCTAGTCCAGATACAGATTTGCTGTATCCAGGACTGTTTGTAAGTTTCTGAGCCCCCAAGCCTTTCTGTGTTGGAGGGAAGCCTTCTAGCTTATCAGTGGGAGTGGTAAGCACTAGGTAGCTTATAAAAAAAAAAACACTTTATGCATCGCCACTTAGCTAAATCAAATCTGTTTCTTTGAGCTCAGCACTTGTTCAGAACTTGTAAGCACTAAGTTACAAATTACTACAGCACTCAACTTTCCTCACTTGTCTAGAGGAAAACCATTTCAGTACTTAATAAATAAGCACCTATCCAGGCATGTCTAAGGGTCAGCTCCCGGTGTTTTCTCCTGTCTACCTGATGAATCTGGGCATCTTGGGGCAATGCAGCAATTGCCTCATGTACACAGACAACACTCTCCTCCTACCAACCAACACTACAACCTGTGAGAGATGCACTTATATAGCCAAAATGGAAGCAAAGCTCTCTTCATCCAAGACTGGACTAGACAGTCAAGAGGAGAAGGTAAACACTTGCACCACACCACACTCATCACATAGTCCCTCAAAACCTACACCACCAAAACTCACACGTAGAAACACAAAACACACACCTACATTCAGGGAGGCTTTCAATAAAAATCTGCCAAAGCAACAGGGACCTCCAAAGCAGAAATGCAAGCAACCTCCACCCCCCAACACAACCCAAATGACACATAGTCCACAAACTCAGTGTGCCATTCAACCACAGCCCATAAGGCATAACAACGTACCCAATACTCTAGTCATAGGTGACTCTATAGTCAGGCACACTGATGTTCTACTCACCAGGCTAAACAAGGAGAAAATTGCTGTCAGCTGCCAGTCGGGCGCCAGGAT